>NW_026777642.1:0-161892 GCF_028023285.1 Balaenoptera ricei
TCCTCTCCATGGCTGGACCCGCAAATAATATTCCTTTACGTGCTAAGGGGTATCTAGAGAGTGGGATAGGTTTACTAACTACCCTAACCCTAATGCGTACCCTAACCCTAACCCCTACCCTAACCCTAACACGTACCCTAATCCTAACCCGTACCCTAAACCGAGCCCTAACCCTAACACGAACCCTAACCCTAACCCTAACCCATACCCTACGCCGTACCCGAACCCCTCCCCGAACCCCTACCCTAAGCCGTACCCTAACCCTAACCCTAAGCCTAACCCTAACCCTAGGCTACCCTTGACTGCTTCTGCCTCCAATAGATTTCCTAAGCACTAGTGTTTGAAGGAACAGCTTAAAAAGAGAATCCTAATGTGATTTCTTTATAATGGGTGTGTTCCTTATCTTATCCTAGTGTCTAAACTCTTCTCCATGGCTGGACGCCCAAATAATATTCCTTTACGTGCTAAGGGGTATCTAGAGAGTGGGATAGGTTTAATAACTACCCTAACCCTAAAGCGTACCCTAACCCTAACCCTAACCCCTACCCTAACCCTAACACGTACCCTAATCCTAACCCGTACCCTAAACCGAGACCTAAAGCTAAAACTAACCCTAACCCTAACCCTAACCCATACCCTACGCCGTACCCGAACCCCTACACGACCCCGTACCCTAAGCCGTACCCTAACCCTAACCCTAAGCTTAACCCTAACCCTAGGCTACCCTTGACTGCTTCTGCCTGCAATAGATTTCCTAAGCACTAGTGTTTGAAGGAACAGCTTAAAAAGAGAATCCTAATGTGATTTCTTTATAATGGGTGTGTTCCTTATCTTATCCTAGTGTCTAAACTCTTCTCCATGGCTGGACCCCCAAATAATATTCCTTTACGTGCTAAGGGGTATCTAGAGAGTGGGATAGGTTTACTAACTACCCTAACCCTAACGCGTACCCTAACCCTAACCCCTACCCTAACCCTAACACGTACCCTAATCCTAACCCGTACCCTAAACCGAGCCCTAACCCTAACACTAACCCTAACCCTAACCCTAACCCATACCCTACGCCGTACCCGAACCCCTCCCCGAACCCCTACCCTAAGCCGTACCCTAACCCTAACCCTAAGCCTAACCCTAACCCTAGGCTACCCTTGACTGCTTCTGCCTCCAATAGATTTCCTAAGCACTAGTGTTTGAAGGAACAGCTTAAAAGAGAATCCTAATGTGATTTCTTTATAATGGGTGTGTTCCTTATCTTATCCTAGTGTCTAAACTCTTCTCCATGTTTGGACCCCCAAATAATATTGCTTTACGTGCTAAGGGGTATCTAGAGAGTGGGATAGGTTTAATAACTACCCTAACCCTAACGCGTACCCTAACCCTAACCCCTACCCTAACCCTAACACGTACCCTAATCCTAACCCGTACCCTGAACCGAGCCCTAACCCTAACACTAACCCTAACCCTAACCCTAACCCATACCCTACGCCGTACCGAACCCCTCCCCGAACCCGTACCCTAAGCCGTACCCTAACCCTAACCCTAAGCCTAACCCTAACCCTAGGCTACCCTTGACTGCTTCTGCCTCCAATAGATTTCCTAAGCACTAGTGTTTGAAGGAACAGCTTAAAAAGAGAATCCTAATGTGATTTCTTTATAATGGGTGTGTTCCTTATCTTATCCTAGTGTCTAAACTCTTCTCCATGTCTGGACCCCCAAATAATATTGCTTTACGTGCTAAGGGGTATCTAGAGAGTGGGATAGGTTTAATAACTACCCTAACCCTAACCCTAACCCCTACCCTAACCCTAACACGTACCCTAATCCTAACCCGTACCCTGAACCGAGCCCTAACCCTAACACTAACCCTAACCCTAACCCTAACCCATACCCTACGCCGTACCCGAACCACTCCCCGAACCCGTACCCTAAGCCTAACCCTAAGCCTAACCCTAACCCTAGGCTACCCTTGACTGCTTCTGCCTCCAATAGATTTCCTAAGCACTAGTGTTTTAAGGAACGGCTTAAAAACAGAATCCTAATGTGATTTCTTTATAATGGGTGTGTTCCTTATCTTATCCTAGTGTCTAAACTCTTCTCCATGGCTGGACCCCCAAATAATATTCCTTTACGTGCTAAGGGGTATCTAGAGAGTGGGATAGGTTTAATAACTACCCTAACCCTAACGCGTACCCTAACCCTAACCCCTACCCTAACCCTAACACGTACCCTAATCCTAACCCGTACCCTAAACTGAGCCCTAACCCTAACACTAACCCTAACCCTAACCCTAACCCATACCCTACGCCGTTCCCGAACCCCTCCCCGAACCCGTACCCTAAGCCGTACCCTAAGCCTAACCCTAAGCCTAACCCTAACCCTAGGCTACCCTTGACTGCTTCTGCCTCCAATAGATTTCCTAAGCACTAGTGTTTGAAGGAACAGCTTAAAAAGAGAATCCTAATGTGATTTCTTTATAATGGGTGTGTTCCTTATCTTATCCTAGTGTCTAAACTCTTCTCCATGGCTGGACCCCCAAATAATATTCCTTTACGTGCTAAGGGGTATCTAGAGAGTGGGATAGGTTTAATAACTACCCTAACCCTAATGCGTACCCTAACCCTAACCCCTACCCTAACCCTAAAACGTACCCTAATCCTAAACCGTACACTAAACCGAGCCCTAACCCTAACTCAAACCCTAACCCTAACCCATACCCTACGCCGTACCCGAACCCCTCCCCGAACCCGTACCCTAAGCCGTACCCTAAGCCTAACCCTAAGCCTAACCCTAACCCTAGGCTACCCTTGACTGCTTCTGCCTCCAATAGATTTCCTAAGCACTAGTGTTTGAAGGAACAGCTTAAAAAGAGAATCCTAATGTGATTTCTTTATAATGGGTGTGTTCCTTATCTTATCCTAGTGTCTAAACTCTTCTCCATGGCTGGACCCCCAAATAATATTCCTTTACGTGCTAAGGGGTATCTAGAGAGTGGGATAGGTTTAATAACTACCCTAACCCTAACGCGTACCCTAACCCTAACCCCTACCCTAACCCTAACACGTACCCTAATCCTAACCCGTACACTAAACCGAGCCCTAACCCTAACTCAAACCCTAACCCTAACCCATACCCTACGCCGTACCCGAACCCCTCCCCGAACCCGTAGCCTAAGCCGTACCCTAAGCCTAACCCTAAGCCTAACCCTAACCCTAGGCTACCCTTGACTGCTTCTGCCTCCAATAGATTTCCTAAGCACTAGTGTTTGAAGGAACAGCTTAAAAAGAGAATCCTAATGTGATTTCTTTATAATGGGTGTGTTCCTTATCTTATCCTAGTGTCTAAACTCTTCTCCATGGCTGGACCCCCAAATAATATTCCTTTACGTGCTAAGGGGTATCTAGAGAGTGGGATAGGTTTAATAACTACCCTAACCCTAACACGTACCCTAACCCTAACCCCTACCCTAACCCTAACACGTACCCTAATCCTAACCCGTACCCTGAACCGAGCCCTAACCCTAACACTAACCCTAACCCTAACCCTAACCCATACCCTACGCCGTACCCGAACCCCTCCCCGAACCCATACCCTAAGCCGTACCCTAAGCCTAACCCTAAGCCTAACCCTAACCCTAGGCTACCCTTGACTGCTTCTGCCTCCAATAGATTTCCTAAGCACTAGTGTTTTAAGGAACGGCTTAAAAACAGAATCCTAATGTGATTTCTTTTTAATGGGTGTGTTCCTTATCTTATCCTAGTGTCTAAACTCTTCTCCATGGCTAGACCCCCAAATAATATTCCTTTACGTGCTAAGGGGTATCTAGAGAGTGGGATAGGTTTAATAACTACCCTAACCCTAACGCGTACCCTAACCCTAACCCCTACCCTAACCCTAACACGTACCCTAATCCTAACCCGTACCCTAAACTGAGCCCTAACCCTAACACTAACCCTAACCCTAACCCTAACCCATACCCTATGCCGTACCCGAACCCCTCCCCGAACCCGTACCCTAAGCCATACCCTAAGCCTAACCCTAAGCCTAACCCTAACCCTTGGCTACCCTTGACTGCTTCTGCCTCCAATAGATTTCCTAAGCACTAGTGTTTGAAGGAACAGCTTAAAAAGAGAATCCTAATGTGATTTCTTTATAATGGGTGTGTTCCTTATCTTATCCTAGTGTCTAAACTCTTCTCCATGGCTGGACCCACAAATAATATTCCTTTACGTGCTAAGGGGTATCTAGAGAGTGGGATAGGTTTAATAACTACCCTAACCCTAACGCGTACCCTAACCCTAACCCCTACCCTAACCCTAAAACGTACCCTAATCCTAACCCGTACACTAAACCGAGCCCTAACCCTAACTCAAACCCTAACCCTAACCCTAACCCATACCCTACGCCGTACCCGAACCCCTCCCCGAACCCGTACCCTAAGCCGTACCCTAACCCTAACCCTAAGCCTAACCCTAACCCTAGGCTACCCTTGACTGCTTCTGCCTCCAATAGATTTCCTAAGCACTAGTGTTTGTAGGAACAGCTTAAAAAGAGAATCCTAATGTGATTTCTTTATAATGGGTGTGTTCCTTATCTTATCCTAGTGTCTAAACTCTTCTCCATGGCTGGACCCGCAAATAATATTCCTTTACGTGCTAAGGGGTATCTAGAGAGTGGGATAGGGTTACTAACTACCCTAACCCTAATGCGTACCCTAACCCTAACACGTACCCTAATCCTAACCCGTACCCTAAACCGAGCCCTAACCCTAACACGAACGCTAACCCTAACCCTAACCCATACCCTACGCCGTACCCGAACCCCTCCCCGAACCCCTACCCTAAGCCGTACCCTAACCCTAACCCTAAGCCTAACCCTAACCCTAGGCTACCCTTGACTGCTTCTGCCTCCAATAGATTTCCTAAGCACTAGTGTTTTAAGGAACAGCTTAAAAAGAGAATCCTAATGTGATTTCTTTATAATGGGTGTGTTCCTTATCTTATCCTAGTGTCTAAACTCTTCTCCATGGCTGGACGCCCAAATAATATTCCTTTACGTGCTAAGGGGTATCTAGAGAGTGGGATAGGTTTAATAACTACCCTAACCCTAACGCGTACCCTAACCCTAACCCCTACCCTAACCCTAACACGTACCCTAATCCTAACCCGTACCCTAAACCGAGCCCTAACCCTTACACTAACCCTAACCCTAACACTAACCCATACCCTATGCCGTACCCGAACCCCTCCCCGAACCCGTACCCTAAGCCGTACCCTAACCCAAACCCTAAGCCTAACCCTAACCCTAGGCTACCCTTGACTGCTACTGCCTCCAATAGATTTCCTAAGCACTAGTGTTTTAAGGAACAGCTTAAAAAGAGAATCCTAATGTGATTTCTTTATAATGGGTGTGTTCCTTATCTTATCCTAGTGTCTAAACTCTTCTCCATGGCTGGACCCCCAAATAATATTACTTTACATGCTAAGGGGTTTCTAGAGAGTGGGATAGGTTTAATAACTACCCTAACCCTAAAGCGTACCCTAACCCTAACCCCTACCCTAACCCTAACACGTACCCTAATCCTAACCCGTACCCTAAACCGAGACCTAAAGCTAAAACTAACCCTAACCCTAACCCTAACCCATACCCTACGCCGTACCCGAACCCCTACACGAACCCGTACCCTAAGCCGTACCCTAACCCTAACCCTAAGCCTAACCCTAACCCTAGGCTACCCTTGACTGCTTCTGCCTCCAATAGATTTCCTAAGCACTAGTGCTTTAAGGAAAAGCTTAAAAAGAGAATCCTAATGTGATTTCTTTATAATGGGTGTGTTCCTTATCTTATCCTAGTGTCTAAACTCTTCTCCATGGCTGGACCCCCAAATAATATTCCTTTACGTGCTAAGGGGTATCTAGAGAGTGGGATAGGTTTAATAACTACCCTAACCCTAACACGTACCCTAACCCTAACCCCTACCCTAACCCTAACACGTACCCTAATCCTAACCCGTACCCTGAACCGAGCCCTAACCCTAACACTAACCCTAACCCTAACCCTAACCCATACCCTACGCCGTACCCGAACCCCTCCCCGAACCCATACCCTAAGCCGTACCCTAAGCCTAACCCTAAGCCTAACCCTAACCCTAGGCTACCCTTGACTGCTTCTGCCTCCAATAGATTTCCTAAGCACTAGTGTTTTAAGGAACGGCTTAAAAACAGAATCCTAATGTGATTTCTTTTTAATGGGTGTGTTCCTTATCTTATCCTAGTGTCTAAACTCTTCTCCATGGCTAGACCCCCAAATAATATTCCTTTACGTGCTAAGGGGTATCTAGAGAGTGGGATAGGTTTAATAACTACCCTAACCCTAACGCGTACCCTAACCCTAACCCCTACCCTAACCCTAACACGTACCCTAATCCTAACCCGTACCCTAAACTGAGCCCTAACCCTAACACTAACCCTAACCCTAACCCTAACCCATACCCTATGCCGTACCCGAACCCCTCCCCGAACCCGTACCCTAAGCCATACCCTAAGCCTAACCCTAAGCCTAACCCTAACCCTTGGCTACCCTTGACTGCTTCTGCCTCCAATAGATTTCCTAAGCACTAGTGTTTGAAGGAACAGCTTAAAAAGAGAATCCTAATGTGATTTCTTTATAATGGGTGTGTTCCTTATCTTATCCTAGTGTCTAAACTCTTCTCCATGGCTGGACCCACAAATAATATTCCTTTACGTGCTAAGGGGTATCTAGAGAGTGGGATAGGTTTAATAACTACCCTAACCCTAACGCGTACCCTAACCCTAACCCCTACCCTAACCCTAAAACGTACCCTAATCCTAACCCGTACACTAAACCGAGCCCTAACCCTAACTCAAACCCTAACCCTAACCCTAACCCATACCCTACGCCGTACCCGAACCCCTCCCCGAACCCGTACCCTAAGCCGTACCCTAACCCTAACCCTAAGCCTAACCCTAACCCTAGGCTACCCTTGACTGCTTCTGCCTCCAATAGATTTCCTAAGCACTAGTGTTTGTAGGAACAGCTTAAAAAGAGAATCCTAATGTGATTTCTTTATAATGGGTGTGTTCCTTATCTTATCCTAGTGTCTAAACTCTTCTCCATGGCTGGACCCGCAAATAATATTCCTTTACGTGCTAAGGGGTATCTAGAGAGTGGGATAGGGTTACTAACTACCCTAACCCTAATGCGTACCCTAACCCTAACACGTACCCTAATCCTAACCCGTACCCTAAACCGAGCCCTAACCCTAACACGAACGCTAACCCTAACCCTAACCCATACCCTACGCCGTACCCGAACCCCTCCCCGAACCCCTACCCTAAGCCGTACCCTAACCCTAACCCTAAGCCTAACCCTAACCCTAGGCTACCCTTGACTGCTTCTGCCTCCAATAGATTTCCTAAGCACTAGTGTTTTAAGGAACAGCTTAAAAAGAGAATCCTAATGTGATTTCTTTATAATGGGTGTGTTCCTTATCTTATCCTAGTGTCTAAACTCTTCTCCATGGCTGGACGCCCAAATAATATTCCTTTACGTGCTAAGGGGTATCTAGAGAGTGGGATAGGTTTAATAACTACCCTAACCCTAACGCGTACCCTAACCCTAACCCCTACCCTAACCCTAACACGTACCCTAATCCTAACCCGTACCCTAAACCGAGCCCTAACCCTTACACTAACCCTAACCCTAACACTAACCCATACCCTATGCCGTACCCGAACCCCTCCCCGAACCCGTACCCTAAGCCGTACCCTAACCCAAACCCTAAGCCTAACCCTAACCCTAGGCTACCCTTGACTGCTACTGCCTCCAATAGATTTCCTAAGCACTAGTGTTTTAAGGAACAGCTTAAAAAGAGAATCCTAATGTGATTTCTTTATAATGGGTGTGTTCCTTATCTTATCCTAGTGTCTAAACTCTTCTCCATGGCTGGACCCCCAAATAATATTCCTTTACATGCTAAGGGGTATCTAGAGAGTGGGATAGGTTTAATAACTACCCTAACCCTAAAGCGTACCCTAACCCTAACCCCTACCCTAACCCTAACACGTACCCTAATCCTAACCCGTACCCTAAACCGAGACCAAAAGCTAAAACTAACCCTAACCCTAACCCTAACCCATACCCTACGCCGTACCCGAACCCCTACACGAACCCGTACCCTAAGCCGTACCCTAACCCTAACCCTAAGCCTAACCCTAACCCTAGGCTACCCTTGACTGCTTCTGCCTCCAATAGATTTCCTAAGCACTAGTGCTTTAAGGAAAAGCTTAAAAAGAGAATCCTAATGTGATTTCTTTATAATGGGTGTGTTCCTTATCTTATCCTAGTGTCTAAACTCTTCTCCATGGCTGGACCCCCAAATAATATTCCTTTACGTGCTAAGGGGTATCTAGAGAGTGGGATAGGTTTAATAACTACCCTAACCCTAACGCGTACCCTAACCCTAACCCCTACCCTAACCCTAACACGTACCCTAATCGTAAACCGTACCCTAAACCGAGCCCTAACCCTAACACTAACCCTAACCCTAACCCTAACCCATACCCTACACCGTACCCGAACCCCTCCCCGAACCCGTACCCTAAGCCGTACCCTAACCCTAACCCTAAGCCTAACCCTAACCCTAGGCTACCCTTGACTGCTTCTGCCTCCAATAGATTTCCTAAGCACTAGTGTTTTAAGGAACGGCTTAAAAACAGAATCCTAATGTGATTTCTTTATAATGGGTGTGTTCCTTATCTTATCCTAGTGTCTCAACTGTTCTCCATGGCTGGACCCCCAAATAATATTCCTTTACGTGCTAAGGGGTATCTAGAGAGTGGAATAGGTTTAATAACTACCCTAACCCTAACGCGTACCCTAACCCTAACCCCTACCCTAACCCTAACACGTACCCTAATCCTAACCCGTACCCTAAACTGAGCCCTAACCCTAACACTAACCCTAACCCTAACCCTAACCCATACCCTACGCCGTTCCCGAACCCCTCCCCGAACCCGTACCCTAAGCCGTACCCTAACCCTAACCCTAAGCCTAACCCTAACCCTAGGCTACCCTTGACTGCTTCTGCCTCCAATAGATTTCCTAAGCACTAGTGTTTTAAGGAACGGCTTAAAAACAGAATCCTAATGTGATTTCTTTATAATGGGTGTGTTCCTTATCTTATCCTAGTGTCTAAACTCTTCTCCATGTCTGGACCCCCAAATAATATTGCTTTACGTGCTAAGGGGTATCTAGAGAGTGGGATAGGTTTAATAACTACCCTAACCGTAACGCGTACCCTAACCCTAACCCCTACCCTAACCCTAACACGTACCCTAATCCTAACCCGTACCCTAAACCGAGCCCTAACCCTAACACTAACCCTAACCCTAACCCTAACCCATACCCTATGCCGTACCCGAACCCCTCCCCGAACCCGTACCCTAAGCCTAACCCTAAGCCTAACCCTAACCCTAGGCTACCCTTGACTGCTTCTGCCTCCAATAGATTTCCTAAGCACTAGTGTTTGAAGGAACAGCTTAAAAAGAGAATCCTAATGTGATTTCTTTATAATGGGTGTGTTCCTTATCTTATCCTAGTGTCTAAACTCTTCTCCATGGCTGGACCCCCAAATAATATTCCTTTACGTGCTAAGGGGTATCTAGAGAGTGGGATAGGTTTACTAACTACCCTAACCCTAACGCGTACCCTAACCCTAACCCCTACCCTAACCCTAACACGTACCCTAATCCTAACCCGTACCCTAAACCGAGCCCTAACCCTAACACTAACCCTAACCCTAACCCTAACCCATACCCTACGCCGTACCCGAACCCCTCCCCGAACCCCTACCCTAAGCCGTACCCTAACCCTAACCCTAAGCCTAACCCTAACCCTAGGCTACCCTTGACTGCTTCTGCCTCCAATAGATTTCCTAAGCACTAGTGTTTGAAGGAACAGCTTAAAAAGAGAATCCTAATGTGATTTCTTTATAATGGGTGTGTTCCTTATCTTATCCTAGTGTCTAAACTCTTCTCCATGTCTGGACCCCCAAATAATATTGCTTTACGTGCTAAGGGGTATCTAGAGAGTGGGATAGGTTTAATAACTACCCTAACCCTAACGCGTACCCTAACCCTAACCCCTACCCTAACCCTAACACGTACCCTAATCCTAACCCGTACCCTGAACCGAGCCCTAACCCTAACACTAACCCTAACCCTAACCCTAACCCATACCCTACGCCGTACCCGAACCCCTCCCCGAACCCGTAACCTAAGCCTAACCCTAAGCCTAACCCTAACCCGTACCCTAATCCTAACCCGTACCCTGAACCGAGCCCTAACCCTAACACTAACCCTAACCCTAACCCTAACCCATACCCTACGCCGTACCCGAACCCCTCCCCGAACCCGTACCCTAAGCCGTACCCTAAGCCTAACCCTAAGCCTAACCCTAACCCTAGGCTACCCTTGACTGCTTCTGCCTCCAATAGATTTCCTAAGCACTAGTGTTTGAAGAAACAGCTTAAAAAGAGAATCCTAATGTGATTTCTTTATAATGGGTGTGTTCCTTATCTTATCCTAGTGTCTAAACTCTTCTCCATGGCTGGACCCCCAAATAATATTCCTTTACGTGCTAAGGGGTATCTAGAGAGTGGGATAGGTTTAATAACTACCCTAACCCTAACACGTACCCTAACCCTAACCCCTACCCTAACCCTAACACGTACCCTAATCCTAACCCGTACCCTGAACCGAGCCCTAACCCTAACACTAACCCTAACCCTAACCCTAACCCATACCCTACGCCGTACCCGAACCCCTCCGAGAACCCGTACCCTAAGCCGTACCCTAAGCCTAACCCTAAGCCTAACCCTAACCCTAGGCTACCCTTGACTGCTTCTGCCTCCAATAGATTTCCTAAGCACTAGTGTTTTAAGGAACGGCTTAAAAACAGAATCCTAATGTGATTTCTTTTTAATGGGTGTGTTCCTTATCTTATCCTAGTGTCTAAACTCTTCTCCATGGCTAGACCCCCAAATAATATTCCTTTACGTGCTAAGGGGTATCTAGAGAGTGGGATAGGTTTAATAACTACCCTAACCCTAACGCGTACCCTAACCCTAACCCCTACCCTAACCCTAACACGTACCCTAATCCTAACCCGTACCCTAAACTGAGCCCTAACCCTAACACTAACCCTAACCCTAACCCTAACCCATACCCTATGCCGTACCCGAACCCCTCCCCGAACCCGTACCCTAAGCCATACCCTAAGCCTAACCCTAAGCCTAACCCTAACCCTTGGCTACCCTTGACTGCTTCTGCCTCCAATAGATTTCCTAAGCACTAGTGTTTGAAGGAACAGCTTAAAAAGAGAATCCTAATGTGATTTCTTTATAATGGGTGTGTTCCTTATCTTATCCTAGTGTCTAAACTCTTCTCCATGGCTGGACCCACAAATAATATTCCTTTACGTGCTAAGGGGTATCTAGAGAGTGGGATAGGTTTAATAACTACCCTAACCCTAACGCGTACCCTAACCCTAACCCCTACCCTAACCCTAAAACGTACCCTAATCCTAACCCGTACACAAAACCGAGCCCTAACCCTAACTCAAACCCTAACCCTAACCCTAACCCATACCCTACGCCGTACCCGAACCCCTCCCCGAACCCGTACCCTAAGCCGTACCCTAACCCTAACCCTAAGCCTAACCCTAACCCTAGGCTACCCTTGACTGCTTCTGCCTCCAATAGATTTCCTAAGCACTAGTGTTTGAAGGAACAGCTTAAAAAGAGAATCCTAATGTGATTTCTTTATAATGGGTGTGTTCCTTATCTTATCCTAGTGTCTAAACTCTTCTCCATGGCTGGACCCACAAATAATATTCCTTTACGTGCTAAGGGGTATCTAGAGAGTGGGATAGGGTTACTAACTACCCTAACCCTAATGCGTACCCTAACCCTAACACGTACCCTAATCCTAACCCGTACCCTAAACCGAGCCCTAACCCTAACACGAACGCTAACCCTAACCCTAACCCATACCCTACGCCGTACCCGAACCCCTCCCCGAACCCCTACCCTAAGCCGTACCCTAAGCCTAACCCTAAGCCTAACCCTAACCCTAGGCTACCCTTGACTGCTTCTGCCTCCAATAGATTTCCTAAGCACTAGTGTTTTAAGGAACGGCTAAAAACAGAATCCTAATGTGATTTCTTTATAATGGGTGTGTTCCTTATCTTATCCTAGTGTCTAAACTCTTCTCCATGGCTGGACGCCCAAATAATATTCCTTTACGTGCTAAGGGGTATCTAGAGAGTGGGATAGGTTTAATAACTACCCTAACCCTAACGCGTACCCTAACCCTAACCCCTACCCTAACCCTAACACGTACCCTAATCCTAACCCGTACCCTAAACCGAGCCCTAACCCTTACACTAACCCTAACCCTAACACTAACCCATACCCTACGCCGTACCCGAACCCCTCCCCGAACCCGTACCCTAAGCCGTACCCTAACCCAAACCCTAAGCCTAACCCTAACCCTAGGCTACCCTTGACTGCTACTGCCTCCAATAGATTTCCTAAGCACTAGTGTTTTAAGGAACAGCTTAAAAGGAGAATCCTAATGTGATTTCTTTATAATGGGTGTGTTCCTTATCTTATCCTAGTGTCTAAACTCTTCTCCATGGCTGGACCCCCAAATAATATTCCTTTACATGCTAAGGGGTATCTAGAGAGTGGGATAGGTTTAATAACTACCCTAACCCTAAAGCGTACCCTAACCCTAACCCCTACCCTAACCCTAACACGTACCCTAATCCTAACCCGTACCCTAAACCGAGCCCTAACCCTAACACTAACCCTAACCCTAACCCTAACCCATACCCTACGCCGTACCCGAACCCCTACACGACCCCGTACCCTAAGCCGTACCCTAACCCTAACCCTAAGCCTAACCCTAACCCTAGGCTACCCTTGACTGCTTCTGCCTCCAATAGATTTCCTAAGCACTAGTGCTTTAAGGAAAAGCTTAAAAAGAGAATCCTAATGTGATTTCTTTATAATGGGTGTGTTCCTTATCTTATCCTAGTGTCTAAACTCTTCTCCATGGCTGGACCCCCAAATAATATTCCTTTACGTGCTAAGGGGTATCTAGAGAGTGGGATAGGTTTAATAACTACCCTAACCCTAACGCGTACCCTAACCCTAACCCCTACCCTAACCCTAACACGTACCCTAATCGTAACCCGTACCCTAAACCGAGCCCTAACCCTAACACTAACCCTAACCCTAACCCTAACCCATACCCTACACCGTACCCGAACCCCTCCCCGAACCCGTACCCTAAGCCGTACCCTAACCCTAACCCTAAGCCTAACCCTAACCCTAGGCTACCCTTGACTGCTTCTGCCTCCAATAGATTTCCTAAGCACTAGTGTTTTAAGGAACGGCTTAAAAACAGAATCCTAATGTGATTTCTTTATAATGGGTGTGTTCCTTATCTTATCCTAGTGTCTAAACTGTTCTCCATGGCTGGACCCCCAAATAATATTCCTTTACGTGCTAAGGGGTATCTAGAGAGTGGGATAGGTTTAATAACTACCCTAACCCTAACGCGTACCCTAACCCTAATCCCTACCCTAACCCTAACACGTACCCTAATCCTAACCCGTACCCTAAACTGAGCCCTAACCCTAACACTAACCCTAACCCTAACCCTAACCCATACCCTACGCCGTTCCCGAACCGCTCCCCGAACCCGTACCCTAAGCCGTACCCTAACCCTAACCCTAAGCCTAACCCTAACCCTAGGCTACCCTTGACTGCTTCTGCCTCCAATAGATTTCCTAAGCACTAGTGTTTTAAGGAACGGCTTAAAAACAGAATCCTAATGTGATTTCTTTATAATGGGTGTGTTCCTTATCTTATCCTAGTGTCTAAACTCTTCTCCATGTCTGGACCCCCAAATAATATTGCTTTACGTGCTAAGGGGTATCTAGAGAGTGGGATAGGTTTAATAACTACCCTAACCCTAACGCGTACCCTAACCCTAACCCCTACCCTAACCCTAACACGTACCCTAATCCTAACCCGTACCCTAAACCGAGCCCTAACCCTAACACTAACCCTAACCCTAACCCTAACCCATACCCTATGCCGTACCCGAACCCCTCCCCGAACCCGTACCCTAAGCCTAACCCTAAGCCTAACCCTAACCCTAGGCTACCCTTGACTGCTTCTGCCTCCAATAGATTTCCTAAGCACTAGTGTTTGAAGGAACAGCTTAAAAAGAGAATCCTAATGTGATTTCTTTATAATGGGTGTGTTCCTTATCTTATCCTAGTGTCTAAACTCTTCTCCATGGCTGGACCCCCAAATAATATTCCTTTACGTGCTAAGGGGTATCTAGAGAGTGGGATAGGTTTACTAACTACCCTAACCCTAACGCGTACCCTAACCCTAACCCCTACCCTAACCCTAACACGTACCCTAATCCTAACCCGTACCCTAAACCGAGCCCTAACCCTAACACTAACCCTAACCCTAACCCTAACCCATACCCTACGCCGTACCCGAACCCCTCCCCGAACCCCTACCCTAAGCCGTACCCTAACCCTAACCCTAAGCCTAACCCTAACCCTAGGCTACCCTTGACTGCTTCTGCCTCCAATAGATTTCCTAAGCACTAGTGTTTGAAGGAACAGCTTAAAAAGAGAATCCTAATGTGATTTCTTTATAATGGGTGTGTTCCTTATCTTATCCTAGTGTCTAAACTCTTCTCCATGTCTGGACCCCCAAATAATATTGCTTTACGTGCTAAGGGGTATCTAGAGAGTGGGATAGGTTTAAAAACTACCCTAACCCTAACGCGTACCCTAACCCTAACCCCTACCCTAACCCTAACACGTACCCTAATCCTAACCCGTACCCTAAACCGAGCCCTAACCCTAACACTAACCCTAACCCTAACCCTAACCCATACCCTACGCCGTACCCGAACCCCTCCCCGAACCTGTACCCTAAGCCTAACCCTAAGCCTAACCCTAACCCGTACCCTAATCCTAACCCGTACCCTAAACTGAGCCCTAACCCTAACACTAACCCTAACCCTAACCCTAACCCATACCCTATGCCGTACCCGAACCCATCCCCGAGCCCGTACCCTAAGCCGTACCCTAAGCCTAACCCTAAGCCTAACCCTAACCCTTGGCTACCCTTGACTGCTTCTGCCTCCAATAGATTTCCTAAGCACTAGTGTTTGAAGGAACAGCTTAAAAAGAGAATCCTAATGTGATTTCTTTATAATGGGTGTGTTCCTTATCTTATCCTAGTGTCTAAACTGTTCTCCATGGCTGGACCCACAAATAATATTCCTTTACGTGCTAAGGGGTATCTAGAGAGTGGGATGGGTTTAATAACTACCCTAACCCTAACGCGTACCCTAACCCTAACCCCTACCCTAACCCTAAAACGTACCCTAATCCTAAACCGTACACTAAACCGAGCCCTAACCCTAACTCAAACCCTAACCCTAACCCAAACCCTACGCCGTACCCGAACCCCTCCCCGAACCCGTACCCTAAGCCGTACCCTAAGCCTAACCCTAAGCCTAACCCTAACCCTAGGCTACCCTTGACTGCTTCTGCCTCCAATAGATTTCCTAAGCACTAGTGTTTGAAGGAACAGCTTAAAAAGAGAATCCTAATGTGATTTCTTTATAATGGGTGTGTTCCTTATCTTATCCTAGTGTCTAAACTCTTCTCCATGGCTGGACCCCCAAATAACATTCCTTTACGTGCTAAGGGGTATCTAGAGAGTGGGATAGGTTTAATAACTACCCTAACCCTAACGCGTACCCTAACCCTAACCCCTACCCTAACCCTAAAACGTACCCTAATCCTAAACCGTACACTAAACAGAGCCCTAACCCTAACTCAAACCCTAACCCTAACCCATACCCTACGCCGTACCCGAACCCCTCCCCGAACCCGTAGCCTAAGCCGTACCCTAAGCCTAACCCTAAGCCTAACCCTAACCCTAGGCTACCCTTGACTGCTTCTGCCTCCAATAGATTTCCTAAGCACTAGTGTTTGAAGGAACAGCTTAAAAAGAGAATCCTAATGTGATTTCTTTATAATGGGTGTGTTCCTTATCTTATCCTAGTGTCTAAACTCTTCTCCATGGCTGGACCCCCAAATAATATTCCTTTACGTGCTAAGGGGTATCTAGAGAGTGGGATAGGTTTAATAACTACCCTAACCCTAACACGTACCCTAACCCTAACCCCTACCCTAACCCTAACACGTACCCTAATCCTAACCCGTACCCTGAACCGAGCCCTAACCCTAACACTAACCCTAACCCTAACCCTAACCCATACCCTACGCCGTACCCGAACCCCTCCCCGAACCCGTACCCTAAGCCGTACCCTAAGCCTAACCCTAAGCCTAACCCTAACCCTAGGCTACCCTTGACTGCTTCTGCCTCCAATAGATTTCCTAAGCACTAGTGTTTTAAGGAACGGCTTAAAAACAGAATCCTAATGTGATTTCTTTATAATGGGTGTGTTCCTTATCTTATCCTAGTGTCTAAACTCTTCTCCATGGCTGGACCCGCAAATAATATTCCTTTACGTGCTAAGGGGTATCTAGAGAGTGGGATAGGTTTACTAATTACCCTAACCTAATGCGTACCCTAACCCTAACCCCTACCCTAACCCTAACACGTACCCTAATCCTAACCCGTACACTAAACCGAGCCCTAACCCTAACTCAAACCCTAACCCTAACCCATACCCTACGCCGTACCCGAACCCCTCCCCGAACCCGTAGCCTAAGCCGTACCCTAAGCCTAACCCTAAGCCTAACCCTAACCCTAGGCTACCCTTGACTGCTTCTGCCTCCAATAGATTTCCTAAGCACTAGTGTTTGAAGGAACAGCTTAAAAAGAGAATCCTAATGTGATTTCTTTATAATGGGTGTGTTCCTTATCTTATCCTAGTGTCTAAACTCTTCTCCATGGCTGGACCCCCAAATAATATTCCTTTACGTGCTAAGGGGTATCTAGAGAGTGGGATAGGTTTAATAACTACCCTAACCCTAACGCGTACCCTAACCCTAACCCCTACCCTAACCCTAAAACGTACCCTAATCCTAACCCGTACACTAAACCGAGCCCTAACCCTAACTCAAACCCTAACCCTAACCCTAACCCATACCCTACGCCGTACCCGAACCCCTCCCCGAACCCGTACCCTAAGCCGTACCCTAAGCCTAACCCTAAGCCTAACCCTAACCCTAGGCTACCCTTGACTGCTTCTGCCTCCAATAGATTTCCTAAGCACTAGTGTTTGAAGGAACAGCTTAAAAACAGAATCCTAATGTGATTTCTTTATAATGGGTGTGTTCCTTATCTTATCCTAGTGTCTAAACTCTTCTCCATGGCTGGACCCCCAAATAACATTCCTTTACGTGCTAAGGGGTATCTAGAGAGTGGGATAGGTTTAATAACTACCCTAACCCTAACGCGTACCCTAACCCTAACCCCTACCCTAACCCTAAAACGTACCCTAATCCTAAACCGTACACTAAACAGAGCCCTAACCCTAACTCAAACCCTAACCCTAACCCATACCCTACGCCGTACCCGAACCCCTCCCCGAACCCGTACCCTAAGCCGTACCCTAAGCCTAACCCTAAGCCTAACCCTAACCCTAGGCTA
The DNA here is from genome assembly GCF_028023285.1 of Balaenoptera ricei. Lineage (NCBI taxonomy): Eukaryota > Metazoa > Chordata > Mammalia > Artiodactyla > Balaenopteridae > Balaenoptera > Balaenoptera ricei. Next base: position 17,750 of record NW_026777642.1, read on the forward strand.
CCCTTGACTGCTTCTGCCTCCAATAGATTTCCTAAGCACTAGTGTTTGAAGGAACAGCTTAAAAAGAGAATCCTAATGTGATTTCTTTATAATGGGTGTGTTCCTTATCTTATCCTAGTGTCTAAACTCTTCTCCATGGCTGGACCCCCAAATAATATTCCTTTACGTGCTAAGGGGTATCTAGAGAGTGGGATAGGTTTAATAACTACCCTAACCCTAACGCGTACCCTAACCCTAACCCCTACCCTAACCCTAACACGTACCCTAATCCTAACCCGTACACTAAACCGAGCCCTAACCCTAACTCAAACCCTAACCCTAACCCATACCCTACGCCGTACCCGAACCCCTCCCCGAACCCGTAGCCTAAGCCGTACCCTAAGCCTAACCCTAAGCCTAACCCTAACCCTAGGCTACCCTTGACTGCTTCTGCCTCCAATAGATTTCCTAAGCACTAGTGTTTGAAGGAACAGCTTAAAAAGAGAATCCTAATGTGATTTCTTTATAATGGGTGTGTTCCTTATCTTATCCTAGTGTCTAAACTCTTCTCCATGGCTGGACCCCCAAATAATATTCCTTTACGTGCTAAGGGGTATCTAGAGAGTGGGATAGGTTTAATAACTACCCTAACCCTAACACGTACCCTAACCCTAACCCCTACCCTAACCCTAACACGTACCCTAATCCTAACCCGTACCCTGAACCGAGCCCTAACCCTAACACTAACCCTAACCCTAACCCTAACCCATACCCTACGCCGTACCCGAACCCCTCCCCGAACCCGTACCCTAAGCCGTACCCTAAGCCTAACCCTAAGCCTAACCCTAACCCTAGGCTACCCTTGACTGCTTCTGCCTCCAATAGATTTCCTAAGCACTAGTGTTTTAAGGAACGGCTTAAAAACAGAATCCTAATGTGATTTCTTTATAATGGGTGTGTTCCTTATCTTATCCTAGTGTCTAAACACTTCTCCATGGCTGGACCCACAAATAATATTCCTTTACGTGCTAAGGGGTATCTAGAGAGTGGGATAGGTTTACTAACTACCCTAACCTAATGCGTACCCTAACCCTAACCCCTACCCTAACCCTAACACGTACCCTAATCCTAACCCGTACACTAAACCGAGCCCTAACCCTAACTCAAACCCTAACCCTAACCCATACCCTACGCCGTACCCGAACCCCTCCCCGAACCCGTACCCTAAGCCGTACCCTAAGCCTAACCCTAAGCCTAACCCTAACCCTAGGCTACCCTTGACTGCTTCTGCCTCCAATAGATTTCCTAAGCACTAGTGTTTGAAGGAACAGCTTAAAAAGAGAATCCTAATGTGATTTCTTTATAATGGGTGTGTTCCTTATCTTATCCTAGTGTCTAAACTCTTCTCCATGGCTGGACCCCCAAATAATATTCCTTTACGTGCTAAGGGGTATCTAGAGAGTGGGATAGGTTTAATAACTACCCTAACCCTAACGCGTACCCTAACCCTAACCCCTACCCTAACCCTAAAACGTACCCTAAACCTAACCCGTACACTAAACCGAGCCCTAACCCTAACTCAAACCCTAACCCTAACCCTAACCCATACCCTACGCCGTACCCGAACCCCTCCCCGAACCCGTACCCTAAGCCGTACCCTAACCCTAACCCTAAGCCTAACCCTAACCCTAGGCTACCCTTGACTGCTTCTGCCTCCAATAGATTTCCTAAGCACTAGTGTTTGAAGGAACAGCTTAAAAAGAGAATCCTAATGTGATTTCTTTATAATGGGTGTGTTCCTTATCTTATCCTAGTGTCTAAACTCTTCTCCATGGCTGGACCCGCAAATAATATTCCTTTACGTGCTAAGGGGTATCTAGAGAGTGGGATAGGTTTACTAACTACCCTAACCCTAATGCGTACCCTAACCCTAACCCCTACCCTAACCCTAACACGTACCCTAATCCTAACCCGTACCCTAAACCGAGCCCTAACCCTAACACGAACCCTAACCCTAACCCTAACCCATACCCTACGCCGTACCCGAACCCCTCCCCGAACCCCTACCCTAAGCCGTACCCTAACCCTAACCCTAAGCCTAACCCTAACCCTAGGCTACCCTTGACTGCTTCTGCCTCCAATAGATTTCCTAAGCACTAGTGTTTGAAGGAACAGCTTAAAAAGAGAATCCTAATGTGATTTCTTTATAATGGGTGTGTTCCTTATCTTATCCTAGTGTCTAAACTCTTCTCCATGGCTGGACGCCCAAATAATATTCCTTTACGTGCTAAGGGGTATCTAGAGAGTGGGATAGGTTTAATAACTACCCTAACCCTAAAGCGTACCCTAACCCTAACCCCTACCCTAACCCTAACACGTACCCTAATCCTAACCCGTACCCTAAACCGAGACCTAAAGCTAAAACTAACCCTAACCCTAACCCTAACCCATACCCTACGCCGTACCCGAACCCCTACACGACCCCGTACCCTAAGCCGTACCCTAACCCTAACCCTAAGCCTAACCCTAACCCTAGGATACCCTTGACTGCTTCTGCCTCCAATAGATTTCCTAAGCACTAGTGTTTGAAGGAACAGCTTAAAAAGAGAATCCTAATGTGATTTCTTTATAATGGGTGTGTTCCTTATCTTATCCTAGTGTCTAAACTCTTCTCCATGGCTGGACCCCCAAATAATATTCCTTTACGTGCTAAGGGGTATCTAGAGAGTGGGATAGGTTTACTAACTACCCTAACCCTAACGCGTACCCTAACCCTAACCCCTACCCTAACCCTAACACGTACCCTAATCCTAACCCGTACCCTGAACCGAGCCCTAACCCTAACACTAACCCTAACCCTAACCCTAACCCATACCCTACGCCGTACCCGAACCCCTCCCCGAACCCGTACCCTAAGCCGTACCCTAACCCTAACCCTAAGCCTAACCCTAACCCTAGGCTACCCTTGACTGCTTCTGCCTCCAATAGATTTCCTAAGCACTAGTGTTTGAAGGAACAGCTTAAAAAGAGAATCCTAATGTGATTTCTTTATAATGGGTGTGTTCCTTATCTTATCCTAGTGTCTAAACTCTTCTCCATGGCTGGACCCCCAAATAATATTGCTTTACGTGCTAAGGGGTATCTAGAGAGTGGGATAGGTTTAATAACTACCCTAACCCTAACGCGTACCCTAACCCTAACCCCTACCCTAACCCTAACACGTACCCTAATCCTAACCCGTACCCTGAACCGAGCCCTAACCCTAACACTAACCCTAACCCTAACCCTAACCCATACCCTACGCCGTACCCGAACCCCTCCCCGAACCCGTACCCTAAGCCGTACCCTAACCCTAACCCTAAGCCTAACCCTAACCCTAGGCTACCCTTGACTGCTTCTGTCTCCAATAGATTTCCTAAGCACTAGTGTTTGAAGGAACAGCTTAAAAAGAGAATCCTAATGTGATTTCTTTATAATGGGTGTGTTCCTTATCTTATCCTAGTGTCTAAACTCTTCTCCATGTCTGGACCCCCAAATAATATTGCTTTACGTGCTAAGGGGTATCTAGAGAGTGGGATAGGTTTAATAACTACCCTAACCCTAACCCTAACCCCTACCCTAACCCTAACACGTACCCTAATCCTAACCCGTACCCTGAACCGAGCCCTAACCCTAACACTAACCCTAACCCTAACCCTAACCCATACCCTACGCCGTACCCGAACCCCTCCCCGAACCCGTACCCTAAGCGTAACCCTAAGCCTAAACCTAACCCTAGGCTACCCTTGACTGCTTCTGCCTCCAATAGATTTCCTAAGCACTAGTGTTTTAAGGAACGGCTTAAAAACAGAATCCTAATGTGATTTCTTTATAATGGGTGTGTTCCTTATCTTATCCTAGTGTCTAAACTCTTCTCCATGGCTGGACCCCCAAATAATATTCCTTTACGTGCTAAGGGGTATCTAGAGAGTGGGATAGGTTTAATAACTACCCTAACCCTAACGCGTACCCTAACCCTAACCCCTACCCTAACCCTAACACGTACCCTAATCCTAACCCGTACCCTAAACTGAGCCCTAACCCTAACACTAACCCTAACCCTAACCCTAACCCATACCCTACGCCGTTCCCGAACCCCTCCCCGAACCCGTACCCTAAGCCGTACCCTAAGCCTAACCCTAAGCCTAACCCTAACCCTAGGCTACCCTTGACTGCTTCTGCCTCCAATAGATTTCCTAAGCACTAGTGTTTGAAGGAACAGCTTAAAAAGAGAATCCTAATGTGATTTCTTTATAATGGGTGTGTTCCTTATCTTATCCTAGTGTCTAAACTCTTCTCCATGGCTGGACCCCCAAATAACATTCCTTTACGTGCTAAGGGGTATCTAGAGAGTGGGATAGGTTTAATAACTACCCTAACCCTAACGCGTACCCTAACCCTAACCCCTACCCTAACCCTAAAACGTACCCTAATCCTAAACCGTACACTAAACAGAGCCCTAACCCTAACTCAAACCCTAACCCTAACCCATACCCTACGCCGTACCCGAACCCCTCCCCGAACCCGTACCCTAAGCCGTACCCTAAGCCTAACCCTAAGCCTAACCCTAACCCTAGTCTACCCTTGACTGCTTCTGCCTCCAATAGATTTCCTAAACACTAGTGTTTGAAGGAACAGCTTAAAAAGAGAATCCTAATGTGATTTCTTTATAATGGGTGTGTTCCTTATCTTATCCTAGTGTCTAAACTCTTCTCCATGGCTGGACCCCCAAATAATATTCCTTTACGTGCTAAGGGGTATCTAGAGAGTGGGATAGGTTTAATAACTACCCTAACCCTAACGCGTACCCTAACCCTAACCCCTACCCTAACCCTAACACGTACCCTAATCCTAACCCGTACCCTGAACCGAGCCCTAACCCTAAGACTAACCCTAACCCTAACCCTAACCCATACCCTACGCCGTACCCGAACCCCTCCCCGAACCCGTACCCTAAGCCGTACCCTAAGCCTAACCCTAAGCCTAACCCTAACCCTAGGCTACCCTTGACTGCTTCTGCCTCCAATAGATTTCCTAAGCACTAGTGTTTTAAGGAACGGCTTAAAAACAGAATCCTAATGTGATTTCTTTATAATGGGTGTGTTCCTTATCTTATCCTAGTGTCTAAACTCTTCTCCATGGCTGGACCCGCAAATAATATTCCTTTACGTGCTAAGGGGTATCTAGAGAGTGGGATAGGTTTACTAACTACCCTAACCTAATGCGTACCCTAACCCTAACCCCTACCCTAACCCTAACACGTACCCTAATTCTAACCCGTACCCTAAACTGAGCCCTAACCCTAACACTAACCCTAACCCTAACCCTAACCCATACCCTATGCCGTACCCGAACCCCTCCCCGAACCCGTACCCTAAGCCATACCCTAAGCCTAACCCTAAGCCTAACCCTAACCCTTGGCTACCCTTGACTGCTTCTGCCTCCAATAGATTTCCTAAGCACTAGTGTTTGAAGGAACAGCTTAAAAAGAGAATCCTAATGTGATTTCTTTATAATGGGTGTGTTCCTTATCTTATCCTAGTGTCTAAACTCTTCTCCATGGCTGGACCCACAAATAATATTCCTTTACGTGCTAAGGGGTATCTAGAGAGTGGGATAGGTTTAATAACTACCCTAACCCTAACGCGTACCCTAACCCTAACCCCTACCCTAACCCTAAAACGTACCCTAATCCTAAACCGTACACTAAACCGAGCCCTAACCCTAACTCAAACCCTAACCCTAACCCAAACCCTACGCCGTACCCGAACCCCTCCCCGAACCCGTACCCTAAGCCGTACCCTAAGCCTAACCCTAAGCCTAACCCTAACCCTAGGGTACCCTTGACTGCTTCTGCCTCCAATAGATTTCCTAAGCACTAGTGTTTGAAGGAACAGCTTAAAAAGAGAATCCTAATGTGATTTCTTTATAATGGGTGTGTTCCTTATCTTATCCTAGTGTCTAAACTCTTCTCCATTGCTGGACCCCCAAATAATATTCCTTTACGTGCTAAGGGGAATCTAGAGAGTGGGATAGGTTTAATAACTACCCTAACCCTAATGCGTACCCTAACCCTAACCCCTACCCTAACCCTAACACATACCCTAATCCTAACCCGTACCCTAAACCGAGCCCTAACCCTAACACGAACCCTAACCCTAACCCTAACCCATACCCTACGCCGTACCCGAACCCCTCCCCGAACCCGTACCCTAAGCCGTACCCTAAGCCTAACCCTAAGCCTAACCCTAACCCTAGGCTACCCTTGACTGCTTCTGCCTCCAACAGATTTCCTAAGCACTAGTGTTTGAAGGAACAGCTTAAAAAGAGAATCCTAATGTGATTTCTTTATTATGGGTGTGTTCCTTATCTTATCCTAGTGTCTAAACTCTTCTCCATGGCTGGACCCCCAAATAATATTCCTTTACGTGCTAAGGGCTATCTAGAGAGTGGGATAGGTTTAATAACTACCCTAACCCTAACGCGTACCCTAACCCTAACCCCTACCCTAACCCTAACACGTACCCTAATCCTAACCCGTACCCTAAACCGAGCCCTAACCCTAACACTAACCCTAACCCTAACCCTAACCCATACCCTACGCCGTACCCGAACCCCTCCCCGAACCCGTAGCCTAAGCCGTACCCTAAGACTAACCCTAAGCCTAACCCTAACCCTAGGCTACCCTTGACTGCTTCTGCCTCCAATAGATTTCCTAAGCACTAGTGTTTGAAGGAACAGCTTAAAAAGAGAATCCTAATGTGATTTCTTTATAATTGGACTGTTCCTTATCTTATCCTAGTGTCTAAACTCTTCTCCATGGCTGGACCCCCAAATAATATTCCTTTACGTGCTAACGGATATCTAGAGAGTGGGATAGGTTTAATAACTACCCTAACCCTAACACGTACCCTAACCCTAACCCCTACCCTAACCCTAACACGTACCCTAATCCTAACCCGTACCCTGAACCGAGCTCTAACCCTAACACTAACCCTAACCCTAACCCTAACCCATACCCTACGCCGTACCCGAACCCCTCCCCGAACCCGTACCCTAAGCCGTACCCTAAGCCTAACCCTAAGCCTAACCCTAACCCTAGGCTACCCTTGACTGCTTCTGCCTCCAATAGATTTCCTAAGCACTAGTGTTTTAAGGAACGGCTTAAAAACAGAATCCTAATGTGATTTCTTTATAATGGGTGTGTTCCTTATCTTATCCTAGTGTCTAAACTCTTCTCCATGGCTGGACCCCCAAATAATATTCCTTTACGTGCTAAGGGGTATCTAGAGAGTGGGATAGGTTTAATAACTACCCTAACCCTAACGCGTACCCTAACCCTAACCCCTACCCTAACCCTAACACGTACCCTAATCCTAACCCGTACCCTAAACTGAGCCCTAACCCTAACACTAACCCTAACCCTAACCCTAACCCATACCCTACACCGTACCCGAACCCCTCCCCGAAACCGTACCCTAATCCGTACCCTAACACTAACCCTAAGCCTAACCCTAACCCTAGGCTACCCTTGACTGCTTCTGCCTCCAATAGATTTCCTAAGCACTAGTGTTTGAAGGAACAGCTTAAAAAGAGAATCCTAATGTGATTTCTTTATAATGGGTGTGTTCCTTATCTTATCCTAGTGTCTAAACTCTTCTCCATGGCTGGACCCCCAAATAATATTCCTTTACGTGCTAAGGGGTATCTAGAGAGTGGGATAGGTTTAATAACTACCCTAAACCTAACGCGTACCCTAACCCTAACCCCTACCCTAACCCTAACCCGTACCCTAATCCTAACCCGTACCCTAAACCGAGCCCTAACCCTAACACTAACCCTAACCCTAACCCATACCCTACGCCGTACCCGAACCCCTCCCCGAACCCGTAGCCTAAGCCGTACCCTAAGCCTAACCCTAAGCCTAACCCTAACCCTAGGCTACCCTTGACTGCTTCTGCCTCCAATAGATTTCCTAAGCACTAGTGTTTGAAGGAACAGCTTAAAAAGAGAATCCTAATGTGATTTCTTTATAATGGGTGTGTTCCTTATCTTATCCTAGTGTCTAAACTCTTCTCCATGGCTGGACCCCCAAATAATATTCCTTTACGTGCTAAGGGGTATCTAGAGAGTGGGATAGGTTTAATAACTACCCTAACCCTAACGCGTACCCTAACCCTAACCCCTACCCTAACCCTAACACGTACCCTAATCCTAACCCGTACCCTAAACTGAGCCCTAACCCTAACACTAACCCTAACCCTAACCCTAACCCATACCCTACACCGTACCCGAACCCCTCCCCGAAACCGTACCCTAAGCCGTACCCTAACCCTAACCCTAACCCTAAGCCTAACCCTAGGCTACCCTTGACTGCTTCTGCCTCCAATAGATTTCCTAATTACTAGTGTTTGAAGGAACAGCTTAAAAAGAGAATCCTAATGTGATTTCTTTATAATGGGTGTGTTCCTTATCTTATCCTAGTGTCTAAACTCTTCTCCATGGCTGGACCCCCAAATAATATTCCTTTACGTGCTAAGGGGTATCTAGAGAGTGGGATAGGTTTAATAACTACCCTAAACCTAACGCGTACCCTAACCCTAACCCCTACCCTAACCCTAACACGTACCCTAATCCTAACCCGTACCCTAAACCGAGCCCTAACCCTAACACTAACCCTAACCCTAACCCTAACCCATACCCTACGCCGTACCCGAACCCCTCCCCGAACCCGTACCCTAAGCCGTACCCTAAGCCTAACCCTAAGCCTAACCCTAACCCTAGGCTACCCTTGACTGCTTCTGCCTCCAATAGATTTCCTAAGCACTAGTGTTTGAAGGAACAGCTTAAAAAGAGAATCCTAATGTGATTTCTTTATAATGGGTGTGTTCCTTATCTTATCCTAGTGTCTAAACTCTTCTCCATGGCTGGACCCGCAAATAATATTCCTTTACGTGCTAAGGGGTATCTAGAGAGTGGGATAGGTTTACTAACTACCCTAACCCTAATGCGTACCCTAACCCTAACCCCTACCCTAACCCTAACACGTACCCTAATCCTAACCCGTACCCTAAACCGAGTCCTAACCCTAACACGAACCCTAACCCTAACCCTAATCCATACCCTACGCCGTACCCAAACCCCTCCCCGAACCCCTACCCTAAGCCGTACCCTAACCCTAACCCTAAGCCTAACCCTAACCCTAGGCTACCCTTGACTGCTTCTGCCTCCAATAGATTTCCTAAGCACTAGTGTTTGAAGGAACAGCTTAAAAAGAGAATCCTAATGGGATTTCTTTATAATGGGTGTGTTCCTTATCTTATCCTAGTGTCTAAACTCTTCTCCATGGCTGGACCCCCAAATAATATTCCTTTACGTGCTAAGGGGTATCTAGAGAGTGGGATAGGTTTAATAACTACCCTAACCCTAACACGTACCCTAAACCTAACCCCTACCCTAACCCTAATCACTACCCTAACCCTAACACGTACCCTAATCCTAACCCGTACCCTGAACCGAGCCCTAACCCTAAGACTAACCCTAACCCTAACCCTAACCCATACCCTACGCCGTACCCGAACCCCTCCCCGAACCCATACCCTAAGCCGTACCCTAAGCCTAACCCTAAGCCTAACCCTAACCCTAGGCTACCCTTGACTGCTTCTGCCTCCAATAGATTTCCTAAGCACTAGTGTTTGAAGGAACAGCTTAAAAAGAGAATCCTAATGTGATTTCTTTATAATGGGTGTGTTCCTTATCTTATCCTAGTGTCTAAACTCTTCTCCATGGCTGGACCCACAAATAATATTCCTTTACGTGCTAAGGGGTATCTAGAGAGTGGGATAGGTTTAATAACTACCCTAACCCTAACGCGTACCCTAACCCTAACCCCTACCCTAACCCTAAAACGTACCCTAATCCTAAACCGTACACTAAACCGAGCCCTAACCCTAACTCAAACCCTAACCCTAACCCAAACCCTACGCCGTACCCGAACCCCTCCCCGAACCCGTACCCTAAGCCGTACCCTAAGCCTAACCCTAAGCCTAACCCTAACCCTAGGCTACCCTTGACTGCTTCTGCCTCCAATAGATTTCCTAAGCACTAGTGTTTGAAGGAACAGCTTAAAAAGAGAATCCTAATGTGATTTCTTTATAATGGGTGTGTTCCTTATCTTATCCTAGTGTCTAAACTCTTCTCCATTGCTGGACCCCCAAATAATATTCCTTTACGTGCTAAGGGGAATCTAGAGAGTGGGATAGGTTTAATAACTACCCTAACCCTAATGCGTACCCTAACCCTAACCCCTACCCTAACCCTAACACGTACCCTAATCCTAACCCGTACCCTAAACCGAGCCCTAACCCTAACACGAACCCTAACCCTAACCCTAACCCATACCCTACGCCGTACCCGAACCCCTCCCCGAACCCGTACCCTAAGCCGTACCCTAAGCCTAACCCTAAGCCTAACCCTAACCCTAGGCTACCCTTGACTGCTTCTGCCTCCAACAGATTTCCTAAGCACTAGTGTTTGAAGGAACAGCTTAAAAAGAGAATCCTAATGTGATTTCTTTATTATGGGTGTGTTCCTTATCTTATCCTAGTGTCTAAACTCTTCTCCATGGCTGGACCCCCAAATAATATTCCTTTACGTGCTAAGGGCTATCTAGAGAGTGGGATAGGTTTAATAACTACCCTAACCCTAACGCGTACCCTAACCCTAACCCCTACCCTAACCCTAACACGTACCCTAATCCTAACCCGTACCCTGAACCGAGCTCTAACCCTAACACTAACCCTAACCCTAACCCTAACCCATACCCTACGCCGTACCCGAACCCCTCCCCGAACCCGTAGCCTAAGCCGTACCCTAAGACTAACCCTAAGCCTAACCCTAACCCTAGGCTACCCTTGACTGCTTCTGCCTCCAATAGATTTCCTAAGCACTAGTGTTTGAAGGAACAGCTTAAAAAGAGAATCCTAATGTGATTTCTTTATAATTGGAGTGTTCCTTATCTTATCCTAGTGTCTAAACTCTTCTCCATGGCTGGACCCCCAAATAATATTCCTTTACGTGCTAACGGATATCTAGAGAGTGGGATAGGTTTAATAACTACCCTAACCCTAACACGTACCCTAACCCTAACCCCTACCCTAACCCTAACACGTACCCTAATCCTAACCCGTACCCTGAACCGAGCTCTAACCCTAACACTAACCCTAACCCTAACCCTAACCCATACCCTACGCCGTACCCGAACCCCTCCCCGAACCCGTACCCTAAGCCGTACCCTAAGCCTAACCCTAAGCCTAACCCTAACCCTAGGCTACCCTTGACTGCTTCTGCCTCCAATAGATTTCCTAAGCACTAGTGTTTTAAGGAACGGCTTAAAAACAGAATCCTAATGTGATTTCTTTATAATGGGTGTGTTCCTTATCTTATCCTAGTGTCTAAACTCTTCTCCATGGCTGGACCCCCAAATAATATTCCTTTACGTGCTAAGGGGTATCTAGAGAGTGGGATAGGTTTAATAACTACCCTAACCCTAACGCGTACCCTAACCCTAACCCCTACCCTAACCCTAACACGTACCCTAATCCTAACCCGTACCCTAAACTGAGCCCTAACCCTAACACTAACCCTAACCCTAACCCTAACCCATACCCTACACCGTACCCGAACCCCTCCCCGAAACCGTACCCTAATCCGTACCCTAACCCTAACCCTAAGCCTAACCCTAACCCTAGGCTACCCTTGACTGCTTCTGCCTCCAATAGATTTCCTAAGCACTAGTGTTTGAAGGAACAGCTTAAAAAGAGAATCCTAATGTGATTTCTTTATAATGGGTGTGTTCCTTAACTTATCCTAGTGTCTAAACTCTTCTCCATGGCTGGACCCCCAAATAATATTCCTTTACGTGCTAAGGGGAATCTAGAGAGTGGGATAGGTTTAATAACTACCCTAAACCTAACGCGTACCCTAACCCTAACCCCTACCCTAACCCTAACCCGTACCCTAATCCTAACCCGTACCCTAAACCGAGCCCTAACCCTAACACTAACCCTAACCCTAACCCTAACCCATACCCTACGCCGTACCCGAACCCCTCCCCGAACCCGTAGCCTAAGCCGTACCCTAAGCCTAACCCTAAGCCTAACCCTAACCCTAGGCTACCCTTGACTGCTTCTGCCTCCAATAGATTTCCTAAGCACTAGTGTTTGAAGGAACAGCTTAAAAAGAGAATCCTAATGTGATTTCTTTATAATGGGTGTGTTCCTTATCTTATCCTAGTGTCTAAACTCTTCTCCATGGCTGGACCCCCAAATAATATTCCTTTACGTGCTAAGGGGTATCTAGAGAGTGGGATAGGTTTAATAACTACCCTAACCCTAACGCGTACCCTAACCCTAACCCCTACCCTAACCCTAACACGTACCCTAATCCTAACCCGTACCCTAAACTGAGCCCTAACCCTAACACTAACCCTAACCCTAACCCTAACCCATACCCTACACCGTACCCGAACCCCTCCCCGAAACCGTACCCTAAGCCGTACCCTAACCCTAACCCTAAGCCTAACCCTAACCCTAGGCTACCCTTGACTGCTTCTGCCTCCAATAGATTTCCTAATTAATAGTGTTTGAAGGAACAGCTTAAAAAGAGAATCCTAATGTGATTTCTTTATAATGGGTGTGTTCCTTATCTTATCCTAGTGTCTAAACTCTTCTCCATGGCTGGACCCCCAAATAATATTCCTTTACGTGCTAAGGGGTATCTAGAGAGTGGGATAGGTTTAATAACTACCCTAAACCTAACGCGTACCCTAACCCTAACCCCTACCCTAACCCTAACACGTACCCTAATCCTAACCCGTACCCTAAACCGAGCCCTAACCCTAACACTAACCCTAACCCTAACCCTAACCCATACCCTACGCCGTACCCGAACCCCTCCCCGAACCCGTACCCTAAGCCGTACCCTAAGCCTAACCCTAAGCCTAACCCTAACCCTAGGCTACCCTTGACTGCTTCTGCCTCCAATAGATTTCCTAAGCACTAGTGTTTGAAGGAACAGCTTAAAAAGAGAATCCTAATGTGATTTCTTTATAATGGGTGTGTTCCTTATCTTATCCTAGTGTCTAAACTCTTCTCCATGGCTGGACCCCCAAATAATATTCCTTTACATGCTAAGGGGTATCTAGAGAGTGGGATAGGTTTAATAACTACCCTAACCCTAACGCGTACCCTAACCCTAACCCCTACCCTAACCCTAAAACGTACCCTAATCCTAACCCGTACACTAAACCGAGCCCTAACCCTAACTCAAACCCTAACCCTAACCCTAACCCATACCCTACGCCGTACCCGAACCCCTCACCGAACCCGTACCCTAAGCCGTACCCTAACCCTAACCCTAAGCCTAACCCTAACCCTAGGCTACCCTTGACTGCTTCTGCCTCCAATAGATTTCCTAAGCACTAGTGTTTGAAGGAACAGCTTAAAAAGAGAATCCTAATGTGATTTCTTTATAATGGGTGTGTTCCTTATCTTATCCTAGTGTCTAAACTCTTCTCCATGGCTGGACCCGCAAATAATATTCCTTTACGTGCTAAGGGGTATCTAGAGAGTGGGATAGGTTTACTAACTACCCTAACCCTAATGCGTACCCTAACCCTAACCCCTACCCTAACCCTAACACGTACCCTAATCCTAACCCGTACCCTAAACCGAGTCCTAACCCTAACACGAACCCTGACCCTAACCCTAATCCATACCCTACGCCGTACCCAAACCCCTCCCCGAACCCCTACCCTAAGCCGTACCCTAACCCTAACCCTAAGCCTAACCCTAACCCTAGGCTACCCTTGACTGCTTCTGCCTCCAATAGATTTCCTAAGCACTAGTGTTTGAAGGAACAGCTTAAAAAGAGAATCCTAATGGGATTTCTTTATAATGGGTGTGTTCCTTATCTTATCCTAGTGTCTAAACTCTTCTCCATGGCTGGACCCCCAAATAATATTCCTTTACGTGCTAAGGGGTATCTAGAGAGTGGGATAGGTTTAATAACTACCCTAACCCTAACACGTACCCTAAACCTAACCCCTACCCTAACCCTAACCCCTACCCTAACCCTAACACGTACCCTAATCCTAACCCGTACCCTGAACCGAGCCCTAACCCTAACACTAACCCTAACCCTAACCCTAACCCATACCCTACGCCGTACCCGAACCCCTCCCCGAACCCGTACCCTAAGCCGTACCCTAACCCTAACCCTAAGCCTAACCCTAACCCTAGGCTACCCTTGACTGCTTCTGTCTCCAATAGATTTCCTAAGCACTAGTGTTTGAAGGAACAGCTTAAAAAGAGAATCCTAATGTGATTTCTTTATAATGGGTGTGTTCCTTATCTTATCCTAGTGTCTAAACTCTTCTCCATGTCTGGACCCCCAAATAATATTGCTTTACGTGCTAAGGGGTATCTAGAGAGTGGGATAGGTTTAATAACTACCCTAACCCTAACCCTAACCCCTACCCTAACCCTAACACGTACCCTAATCCTAACCCGTACCCTGAACCGAGCCCTAACCCTAACACTAACCCTAACCCTAACCCTAACCCATACCCTACGCCGTACCCGAACCCCTCCCCGAACCCGTACCCTAAGCGTAACCCTAAGCCTAAACCTAACCCTAGGCTACCCTTGACTGCTTCTGCCTCCAATAGATTTCCTAAGCACTAGTGTTTTAAGGAACGGCTTAAAAACAGAATCCTAATGTGATTTCTTTATAATGGGTGTGTTCCTTATCTTATCCTAGTGTCTAAACTCTTCTCCATGGCTGGACCCCCAAATAATATTCCTTTACGTGCTAAGGGGTATCTAGAGAGTGGGATAGGTTTAATAACTACCCTAACCCTAACGCGTACCCTAACCCTAACCCCTACCCTAACCCTAACACGTACCCTAATCCTAACCCGTACCCTAAACTGAGCCCTAACCCTAACACTAACCCTAACCCTAACCCTAACCCATACCCTACGCCGTTCCCGAACCCCTCCCCGAACCCGTACCCTAAGCCGTACCCTAAGCCTAACCCTAAGCCTAACCCTAACCCTAGGCTACCCTTGACTGCTTCTGCCTCCAATAGATTTCCTAAGCACTAGTGTTTGAAGGAACAGCTTAAAAAGAGAATCCTAATGTGATTTCTTTATAATGGGTGTGTTCCTTATCTTATCCTAGTGTCTAAACTCTTCTCCATGGCTGGACCCCCAAATAACATTCCTTTACGTGCTAAGGGGTATCTAGAGAGTGGGATAGGTTTAATAACTACCCTAACCCTAACGCGTACCCTAACCCTAACCCCTACCCTAACCCTAAAACGTACCCTAATCCTAAACCGTACACTAAACAGAGCCCTAACCCTAACTCAAACCCTAACCCTAACCCATACCCTACGCCGTACCCGAACCCCTCCCCGAACCCGTACCCTAAGCCGTACCCTAAGCCTAACCCTAAGCCTAACCCTAACCCTAGTCTACCCTTGACTGCTTCTGCCTCCAATAGATTTCCTAAACACTAGTGTTTGAAGGAACAGCTTAAAAAGAGAATCCTAATGTGATTTCTTTATAATGGGTGTGTTCCTTATCTTATCCTAGTGTCTAAACTCTTCTCCATGGCTGGACCCCCAAATAATATTCCTTTACGTGCTAAGGGGTATCTAGAGAGTGGGATAGGTTTAATAACTACCCTAACCCTAACGCGTACCCTAACCCTAACCCCTACCCTAACCCTAACACGTACCCTAATCCTAACCCGTACCCTGAACCGAGCCCTAACCCTAAGACTAACCCTAACCCTAACCCTAACCCATACCCTACGCCGTACCCGAACCCCTCCCCGAACCCGTACCCTAAGCCGTACCCTAAGCCTAACCCTAAGCCTAACCCTAACCCTAGGCTACCCTTGACTGCTTCTGCCTCCAATAGATTTCCTAAGCACTAGTGTTTTAAGGAACGGCTTAAAAACAGAATCCTAATGTGATTTCTTTATAATGGGTGTGTTCCTTATCTTATCCTAGTGTCTAAACTCTTCTCCATGGCTGGACCCGCAAATAATATTCCTTTACGTGCTAAGGGGTATCTAGAGAGTGGGATAGGTTTACTAACTACCCTAACCTAATGTGTACCCTAACCCTAACCCCTACCCTAACCCTAACACGTACCCTAATTCTAACCCGTACCCTAAACTGAGCCCTAACCCTAACACTAACCCTAACCCTAACCCTAACCCATACCCTATGCCGTACCCGAACCCCTCCCCGAACCCGTACCCTAAGCCATACCCTAAGCCTAACCCTAAGCCTAACCCTAACCCTTGGCTACCCTTGACTGCTTCTGCCTCCAATAGATTTCCTAAGCACTAGTGTTTGAAGGAACAGCTTAAAAAGAGAATCCTAATGTGATTTCTTTATAATGGGTGTGTTCCTTATCTTATCCTAGTGTCTAAACTCTTCTCCATGGCTGGACCCACAAATAATATTCCTTTACGTGCTAAGGGGTATCTAGAGAGTGGGATAGGTTTAATAACTACCCTAACCCTAACGCGTACCCTAACCCTAACCCCTACCCTAACCCTAAAACGTACCCTAATCCTAAACCGTACACTAAACCGAGCCCTAACCCTAACTCAAACCCTAACCCTAACCCAAACCCTACGCCGTACCCGAACCCCTCCCCGAACCCGTAGCCTAAGCCGTACCCTAAGCCTAACCCTAAGCCTAACCCTAACCCTAGGGTACCCTTGACTGCTTCTGCCTCCAATAGATTTCCTAAGCACTAGTGTTTGAAGGAACAGCTTAAAAAGAGAATCCTAATGTGATTTCTTTATAATGGGTGTGTTCCTTATCTTATCCTAGTGTCTAAACTCTTCTCCATTGCTGGACCCCCAAATAATATTCCTTTACGTGCTAAGGGGAATCTAGAGAGTGGGATAGGTTTAATAACTACCCTAACCCTAATGCGTACCCTAACCCTAACCCCTACCCTAACCCTAACACATACCCTAATCCTAACCCGTACCCTAAACCGAGCCCTAACCCTAACACGAACCCTAACCCTAACCCTAACCCATACCCTACGCCGTACCCGAACCCCTCCCCGAACCCGTACCCTAAGCCGTACCCTAAGCCTAACCCTAAGCCTAACCCTAACCCTAGGCTACCCTTGACTGCTTCTGCCTCCAACAGATTTCCTAAGCACTAGTGTTTGAAGGAACAGCTTAAAAAGAGAATCCTAATGTGATTTCTTTATTATGGGTGTGTTCCTTATCTTATCCTAGTGTCTAAACTCTTCTCCATGGCTGGACCCCCAAATAATATTCCTTTACGTGCTAAGGGCTATCTAGAGAGTGGGATAGGTTTAATAACTACCCTAACCCTAACGCGTACCCTAACCCTAACCCCTACCCTAACCCTAACACGTACCCTAATCCTAACCCGTACCCTAAACCGAGCCCTAACCCTAACTCTAACCCTAACCCTAACCCTAACCCATACCCTACGCCGTACCCGAACCCCTCCCCGAACCCGTAGCCTAAGCCGTACCCTAAGACTAACCCTAAGCCTAACCCTAACCCTAGGCTACCCTTGACTGCTTCTGCCTCCAATAGATTTCCTAAGCACTAGTGTTTGAAGGAACAGCTTAAAAAGAGAATCCTAATGTGATTTCTTTATAATTGGACTGTTCCTTATCTTATCCTAGTGTCTAAACTCTTCTCCATGGCTGGACCCCCAAATAATATTCCTTTACGTGCTAAGGGGTATCTAGAGAGTGGGATAGGTTTAATAACTACCCTAACCCTAACGCGTACCCTAACCCTAACCCCTACCCTAACCCTAACACGTACCCTAATCCTAACCCGTACCCTAAACTGAGCCCTAACCCTAACACTAACCCTAACCCTAACCCTAACCCATACCCTACACCGTACCCGAACCCCTCCCCGAAACCGTACCCTAATCCGTACCCTAACCCTAACCCTAAGCCTAACCCTAACCCTAGGCTACCCTTGACTGCTTCTGCCTCCAATAGATTTCCTAAGCACTAGTGTTTGAAGGAACAGCTTAAAAAGAGAATCCTAATGTGATTTCTTTATAATGGGTGTGTTCCTTATCTTATCCTAGTGTCTAAACTCTTCTCCATGGCTGGACCCCCAAATAATATTCCTTTACGTGCTAAGGGGTATCTAGAGAGTGGGATAGGTTTAATAACTACCCTAAACCTAACGCGTACCCTAACCCTAACCCCTACCCTAACCCTAACCCGTACCCTAATCCTAACCCGTACCCTAAACCGAGCCCTAACCCTAACACTAACCCTAACCCTAACCCATACCCTACGCCGTACCCGAACCCCTCCCCGAACCCGTAGCCTAAGCCGTACCCTAAGCCTAACCCTAAGCCTAACCCTAACCCTAGGCTACCCTTGACTGCTTCTGCCTCCAATAGATTTCCTAAGCACTAGTGTTTGAAGGAACAGCTTAAAAAGAGAATCCTAATGTGATTTCTTTATAATGGGTGTGTTCCTTATCTTATCCTAGTGTCTAAACTCTTCTCCATGGCTGGACCCCCAAATAATATTCCTTTACGTGCTAAGGGGTATCTAGAGAGTGGGATAGGTTTAATAACTACCCTAACCCTAACGCGTACCCTAACCCTAACCCCTACCCTAACCCTAACACGTACCCTAATCCTAACCCGTACCCTAAACTGAGCCCTAACCCTAACACTAACCCTAACCCTAACCCTAACCCATACCCTACACCGTACCCGAACCCCTCCCCGAAACCGTACCCTAAGCCGTACCCTAACCCTAACCCTAACCCTAAGCCTAACCCTAGGCTACCCTTGACTGCTTCTGCCTCCAATAGATTTCCTAATTACTAGTGTTTGAAGGAACAGCTTAAAAAGAGAATCCTAATGTGATTTCTTTATAATGGGTGTGTTCCTTATCTTATCCTAGTGTCTAAACTCTTCTCCATGGCTGGACCCCCAAATAATATTCCTTTACGTGCTAAGGGGTATCTAGAGAGTGGGATAGGTTTAATAACTACCCTAAACCTAACGCGTACCCTAACCCTAACCCCTACCCTAACCCTAACACGTACCCTAATCCTAACCCGTACCCTAAACCGAGCCCTAACCCTAACACTAACCCTAACCCTAACCCTAACCCATACCCTACGCCGTACCCGAACCCCTCCCCGAACCCGTAC
Source organism: Balaenoptera ricei (assembly GCF_028023285.1). Lineage (NCBI taxonomy): Eukaryota > Metazoa > Chordata > Mammalia > Artiodactyla > Balaenopteridae > Balaenoptera > Balaenoptera ricei. The sequence continues at coordinate 37,042 of NW_026777642.1, forward strand.
CCTAAGCCGTACCCTAAGCCTAACCCTAAGCCTAACCCTAACCCTAGGCTACCCTTGACTGCTTCTGCCTCCAATAGATTTCCTAAGCACTAGTGTTTGAAGGAACAGCTTAAAAAGAGAATCCTAATGTGATTTCTTTATAATGGGTGTGTTCCTTATCTTATCCTAGTGTCTAAACTCTTCTCCATGGCTGGACCCGCAAATAATATTCCTTTACGTGCTAAGGGGTATCTAGAGAGTGGGATAGGTTTACTAACTACCCTAACCCTAATGCGTACCCTAACCCTAACCCCTACCCTAACCCTAACACGTACCCTAATCCTAACCCGTACCCTAAACCGAGTCCTAACCCTAACACGAACCCTAACCCTAACCCTAATCCATACCCTACGCCGTACCCAAACCCCTCCCCGAACCCCTACCCTAAGCCGTACCCTAACCCTAACCCTAAGCCTAACCCTAACCCTAGGCTACCCTTGACTGCTTCTGCCTCCAATAGATTTCCTAAGCACTAGTGTTTGAAGGAACAGCTTAAAAAGAGAATCCTAATGGGATTTCTTTATAATGGGTGTGTTCCTTATCTTATCCTAGTGTCTAAACTCTTCTCCATGGCTGGACCCCCAAATAATATTCCTTTACGTGCTAAGGGGTATCTAGAGAGTGGGATAGGTTTAATAACTACCCTAACCCTAACACGTACCCTAAACCTAACCCCTACCCTAACCCTAATCACTACCCTAACCCTAACACGTACCCTAATCCTAACCCGTACCCTGAACCGAGCCCTAACCCTAAGACTAACCCTAACCCTAACCCTAACCCATACCCTACGCCGTACCCGAACCCCTCCCCGAACCCATACCCTAAGCCGTACCCTAAGCCTAACCCTAAGCCTAACCCTAACCCTTGGCTACCCTTGACTGCTTCTGCCTCCAATAGATTTCCTAAGCACTAGTGTTTGAAGGAACAGCTTAAAAAGAGAATCCTAATGTGATTTCTTTATAATGGGTGTGTTCCTTATCTTATCCTAGTGTCTAAACTCTTCTCCATGGCTGGACCCACAAATAATATTCCTTTACGTGCTAAGGGGTATCTAGAGAGTGGGATAGGTTTAATAACTACCCTAACCCTAACGCGTACCCTAACCCTAACCCCTACCCTAACCCTAACACGTACCCTAATCCTAAACCGTACACTAAACCGAGCCCTAACCCTAACTCAAACCCTAACCCTAACCCAAACCCTACGCCGTACCCGAACCCCTCCCCGAACCCGTACCCTAAGCCGTACCCTAAGCCTAACCCTAAGCCTAACCCTAACCCTAGGCTACCCTTGACTGCTTCTGCCTCCAATAGATTTCCTAAGCACTAGTGTTTGAAGGAACAGCTTAAAAAGAGAATCCTAATGTGATTTCTTTATAATGGGTGTGTTCCTTATCTTATCCTAGTGTCTAAACTCTTCTCCATTGCTGGACCCCCAAATAATATTCCTTTACGTGCTAAGGGGAATCTAGAGAGTGGGATAGGTTTAATAACTACCCTAACCCTAATGCGTACCCTAACCCTAACCCCTACCCTAACCCTAACACGTACCCTAATCCTAACCCGTACCCTAAACCGAGCCCTAACCCTAACACGAACCCTAACCCTAACCCTAACCCATACCCTACGCCGTACCCGAACCCCTCCCCGAACCCGTACCCTAAGCCGTACCCTAAGCCTAACCCTAAGCCTAACCCTAACCCTAGGCTACCCTTGACTGCTTCTGCCTCCAACAGATTTCCTAAGCACTAGTGTTTGAAGGAACAGCTTAAAAAGAGAATCCTAATGTGATTTCTTTATTATGGGTGTGTTCCTTATCTTATCCTAGTGTCTAAACTCTTCTCCATGGCTGGACCCCCAAATAATATTCCTTTACGTGCTAAGGGCTATCTAGAGAGTGGGATAGGTTTAATAACTACCCTAACCCTAACGCGTACCCTAACCCTAACCCCTACCCTAACCCTAACACGTACCCTAATCCTAACCCGTACCCTGAACCGAGCTCTAACCCTAACACTAACCCTAACCCTAACCCTAACCCATACCCTACGCCGTACCCGAACCCCTCCCCGAACCCGTAGCCTAAGCCGTACCCTAAGACTAACCCTAAGCCTAACCCTAACCCTAGGCTACCCTTGACTGCTTCTGCCTCCAATAGATTTCCTAAGCACTAGTGTTTGAAGGAACAGCTTAAAAAGAGAATCCTAATGTGATTTCTTTATAATTGGAGTGTTCCTTATCTTATCCTAGTGTCTAAACTCTTCTCCATGGCTGGACCCCCAAATAATATTCCTTTACGTGCTAACGGATATCTAGAGAGTGGGATAGGTTTAATAACTACCCTAACCCTAACACGTACCCTAACCCTAACCCCTACCCTAACCCTAACACGTACCCTAATCCTAACCCGTACCCTGAACCGAGCTCTAACCCTAACACTAACCCTAACCCTAAACCTAACCCATACCCTACGCCGTACCCGAACCCCTCCCCGAACCCGTACCCTAAGCCGTACCCTAAGCCTAACCCTAAGCCTAACCCTAACCCTAGGCTACCCTTGACTGCTTCTGCCTCCAATAGATTTCCTAAGCACTAGTGTTTTAAGGAACGGCTTAAAAACAGAATCCTAATGTGATTTCTTTATAATGGGTGTGTTCCTTATCTTATCCTAGTGTCTAAACTCTTCTCCATGGCTGGACCCCCAAATAATATTCCTTTACGTGCTAAGGGGTATCTAGAGAGTGGGATAGGTTTAATAACTACCCTAACCCTAACGCGTACCCTAACCCTAACCCCTACCCTAACCCTAACACGTACCCTAATCCTAACCCGTACCCTAAACTGAGCCCTAACCCTAACACTAACCCTAACCCTAACCCTAACCCATACCCTACACCGTACCCGAACCCCTCCCCGAAACCGTACCCTAATCCGTACCCTAACCCTAACCCTAAGCCTAACCCTAACCCTAGGCTACCCTTGACTGCTTCTGCCTCCAATAGATTTCCTAAGCACTAGTGTTTGAAGGAACAGCTTAAAAAGAGAATCCTAATGTGATTTCTTTATAATGGGTGTGTTCCTTATCTTATCCTAGTGTCTAAACTCTTCTCCATGGCTGGACCCCCAAATAATATTCCTTTACGTGCTAAGGGGAATCTAGAGAGTGGGATAGGTTTAATAACTACCCTAAACCTAACGCGTACCCTAACCCTAACCCCTACCCTAACCCTAACCCGTACCCTAATCCTAACCCGTACCCTAAACCGAGCCCTAACCCTAACACTAACCCTAACCCTAACCCTAACCCATACCCTACGCCGTACCCGAACCCCTCCCCGAACCCGTAGCCTAAGCCGTACCCTAAGCCTAACCCTAAGCCTAACCCTAACCCTAGGCTACCCTTGACTGCTTCTGCCTCCAATAGATTTCCTAAGCACTAGTGTTTGAAGGAACAGCTTAAAAAGAGAATCCTAATGTGATTTCTTTATAATGGGTGTGTTCCTTATCTTATCCTAGTGTCTAAACTCTTCTCCATGGCTGGACCCCCAAATAATATTCCTTTACGTGCTAAGGGGTATCTAGAGAGTGGGATAGGTTTAATAACTACCCTAACCCTAACGCGTACCCTAACCCTAACCCCTACCCTAACCCTAACACGTACCCTAATCCTAACCCGTACCCTAAACTGAGCCCTAACCCTAACACTAACCCTAACCCTAACCCTAACCCATACCCTACACCGTACCCGAACCCCTCCCCGAAACCGTACCCTAAGCCGTACCCTAACCCTAACCCTAAGCCTAACCCTAACCCTAGGCTACCCTTGACTGCTTCTGCCTCCAATAGATTTCCTAATTAATAGTGTTTGAAGGAACAGCTTAAAAAGAGAATCCTAATGTGATTTCTTTATAATGGGTGTGTTCCTTATCTTATCCTAGTGTCTAAACTCTTCTCCATGGCTGGACCCCCAAATAATATTCCTTTACGTGCTAAGGGGTATCTAGAGAGTGGGATAGGTTTAATAACTACCCTAAACCTAACGCGTACCCTAACCCTAACCCCTACCCTAACCCTAACACGTACCCTAATCCTAACCCGTACCCTAAACCGAGCCCTAACCCTAACACTAACCCTAACCCTAACCCTAACCCATACCCTACGCCGTACCCGAACCCCTCCCCGAACCCGTACCCTAAGCCGTACCCTAAGCCTAACCCTAAGCCTAACCCTAACCCTAGGCTACCCTTGACTGCTTCTGCCTCCAATAGATTTCCTAAGCACTAGTGTTTGAAGGAACAGCTTAAAAAGAGAATCCTAATGTGATTTCTTTATAATGGGTGTGTTCCTTATCTTATCCTAGTGTCTAAACTCTTCTCCATGGCTGGACCCCCAAATAATATTCCTTTACATGCTAAGGGGTATCTAGAGAGTGGGATAGGTTTAATAACTACCCTAACCCTAACGCGTACCCTAACCCTAACCCCTACCCTAACCCTAAAACGTACCCTAATCCTAACCCGTACACTAAACCGAGCCCTAACCCTAACTCAAACCCTAACCCTAACCCTAACCCATACCCTACGCCGTACCCGAACCCCTCACCGAACCCGTACCCTAAGCCGTACCCTAACCCTAACCCTAAGCCTAACCCTAACCCTAGGCTACCCTTGACTGCTTCTGCCTCCAATAGATTTCCTAAGCACTAGTGTTTGAAGGAACAGCTTAAAAAGAGAATCCTAATGTGATTTCTTTATAATGGGTGTGTTCCTTATCTTATCCTAGTGTCTAAACTCTTCTCCATGGCTGGACCCGCAAATAATATTCCTTTACGTGCTAAGGGGTATCTAGAGAGTGGGATAGGTTTACTAACTACCCTAACCCTAATGCGTACCCTAACCCTAACCCCTACCCTAACCCTAACACGTACCCTAATCCTAACCCGTACCCTAAACCGAGTCCTAACCCTAACACGAACCCTGACCCTAACCCTAATCCATACCCTACGCCGTACCCAAACCCCTCCCCGAACCCCTACCCTAAGCCGTACCCTAACCCTAACCCTAAGCCTAACCCTAACCCTAGGCTACCCTTGACTGCTTCTGCCTCCAATAGATTTCCTAAGCACTAGTGTTTGAAGGAACAGCTTAAAAAGAGAATCCTAATGGGATTTCTTTATAATGGGTGTGTTCCTTATCTTATCCTAGTGTCTAAACTCTTCTCCATGGCTGGACCCCCAAATAATATTCCTTTACGTGCTAAGGGGTATCTAGAGAGTGGGATAGGTTTAATAACTACCCTAACCCTAACACGTACCCTAAACCTAACCCCTACCCTAACCCTAACCACTACCCTAACCCTAACACGTACCCTAATCCTAACCCGTACCCTGAACCGAGCCCTAACCCTAAGACTAACCCTAACCCTAACTCTAACCCATACCCTACGCCGTACCCGAACCCCTCCCCGAATCCATACCCTAAGCCGTACCCTAAGCCTAACCCTAAGCCTAACCCTAACCCTAGGCTACCCTTGACTGCTTCTGCCTCCAATAGATTTCCTAAGCACTAGTGTTTTAAGGAACGGCTTAAAAACAGAATCCTAATGTGATTTCTTTATAATGGGTGTGTTCCTTATTTATCCTAGTGTCTAAACTCTTCTCCATGGCTGGACCCGCAAATAATATTCCTTTACGTGCTAAGGGGTATCTAGAGAGTGGGATAGGTTTACTAACTACCCTAACCTAATGCGTACCCTAACCCTAACCCCTACCCTAACCCTAACACGTACCCTAATCCTAACCCGTACCCTGAACCGAGCCCTAACCCTAACACTAACCCTAACCCTAACCCTAACCCATACCCTACGCCGTACCCGAACCCCTCCCCGAACCCGTACCCTAAGCCGTACCCTAAGCCTAACCCTAAGCCTAACCCTAACCCTAGGCTACCCTTGACTGCTTCTGCCTCCAATAGATTTCCTAAGCACTAGTGTTTGAAGAAACAGCTTAAAAAGAGAATCCTAATGTGATTTCTTTATAATGGGTGTGTTCCTTATGTTATCCTAGTGTCTAAACTCTTCTCCATGGCTGGACCCCCAAATAATATTCCTTTACGTGCTAAGGGGTATCTAGAGAGTGGGATAGGTTTAATAACTACCCTAACCCTAACACGTACCCTAACCCTAACCCCTACCCTAACCCTAACACGTACCCTAATCCTAACCCGTACCCTAAACCGAGCCCTAACCCTAACACTAACCCTAACCCTAACCCTAACCCATACCCTACGCCGTACCCGAACCCCTCCCCGAACCCGTACCCTAAGCCGTACCCTAAGCCTAACCCTAAGCCTAACCCTAACCCTAGGCTACCCTTGACTGCTTCTGCCTCCAATAGATTTCCTAAGCACTAGTGTTTGAAGGAACAGCTTAAAAAGAGAATCCTAATGTGATTTCTTTATAATGGGTGTGTTCCTTATCTTATCCTAGTGTCTAAACTCTTCTCCATGGCTGGACCCCCAAATAATATTCCTTTACATGCTAAGGGGTATCTAGAGAGTGGGATAGGTTTAATAACTACCCTAAACCTAACGCGTACCCTAACCCTAACCCCTACCCTAACCCTAAAACGTACCCTAATCCTAACCCGTACACTAAACCGAGCCCTAACCCTAACTCAAACCCTAACCCTAACCCTAACCCATACCCTACGCCATACCCGAACCCCTCCCCGAACCCATACCCTAAGCCGTACCCTAACCCTAACCCTAAGCCTAACCCTAACCCTAGGCTACCCTTGACTGCTTCTGCCTCCAATAGATTTCCTAAGCACTAGTGTTTGAAGGAACAGCTTAAAAAGAGAATCCTAATGTGATTTCTTTATAATGGGTGTGTTCCTTATCTTATCCTAGTGTCTAAACTCTTCTCCATGGCTGGACCCGCAAATAATATTCCTTTACGTGCTAAGGGGTATCTAGAGAGTGGGATAGGTTTACTAACTACCCTAACCCTAATGCGTACCCTAACCCTAACCCCTACCCTAACCCTAACACGTACCCTAATCCTAACCCGTACCCTAAACCGAGTCCTAACCCTAACACGAACCCTAGCCCTAACCCTAATCCATACCCTACACCGTACCCAAACCCCTCCCCGAACCCCTACCCTAAGCCGTACCCTAATCCTAACCCTAAGCCTAACCCTAACCCTAGGCTACCCTTGACTGCTTCTGCCTCCAATAGATTTCCTAAGCACTAGTGTTTGAAGGAACAGCTTAAAAAGAGAATCCTAATGGGATTTCTTTATAATGGGTGTGTTCCTTATCTTATCCTAGTGTCTAAACTCTTCTCCATGGCTGGACCCCCAAATAATATTCCTTTACGTGCTAAGGGGTATCTAGAGAGTGGGATAGGTTTAATAACTACCCTAACCCTAACACGTACCCTAAACCTAACCCCTACCCTAACCCTAACCACTACCCTAACCCTAACACGTACCCTAATCCTAACCCGTACCCTGAACCGAGCCCTAACCCTAAGACTAACCCTAACCCATACCCTACGCCGTACCCGAACCCCTCCCCGAACCCATACCCTAAGCCGTACCCTAAGCCTAACCCTAAGCCTAACCCTAACCCTAGGCTACCCTTGACTGCTTCTGCCTCCAATAGATTTCCTAAGCACTAGTGTTTGAAGGAACAGCTTAAAAAGAGAATCCTAATGTGATTTCTTTATAATGGGTGTGTTCCTTATCTTATCCTAGTGTCTAAACTCTTCTCCATGGCTGGACCCACAAATAATATTCCTTTACGTGCTAAGGGGTATCTAGAGAGTGGGATAGGTTTAATAACTACCCTAACCCTAACGCGTACCCTAACCCTAACCCCTACCCTAACCCTAAAACGTACCCTAATCCTAAACCGTACACTAAACCGAGCCCTAACCCTAACTCAAACCCTAACCCTAACCCAAACCCTACGCCGTACCCGAACCCCTCCCCGAACCCGTACCCTAAGCCGTACCCTAAGCCTAACCCTAAGCCTAACCCTAACCCTAGGCTACCCTTGACTGCTTCTGCCTCCAATAGATTTCCTAAGCACTAGTGTTTGAAGGAACAGCTTAAAAAGAGAATTCTAATGTGATTTCTTTATAATGGGTGTGTTCCTTATCTTATCCTAGTGTCTAAACTCTTCTCCATTGCTGGACCCCCAAATAATATTCCTTTACGTGCTAAGGGGAATCTAGAGAGTGGGATAGGTTTAATAACTACCCTAACCCTAATGCGTACCCTAACCCTAACCCCTACCCTAACCCTAACACGTACCCTAATCCTAACCCGTACCCTAAACCGAGCCCTAACCCTAACACGAACCCTAACCCTAACCCTAACCCATACCCTACGCCGTACCCGAACCCCTCCCCGAACCCGTACCCTAAGCCGTACCCTAAGCCGTACCCTAAGCCTAACCCTAACCCTAGGCTACCCTTGACTGCTTCTGCCTCCAACAGATTTCCTAAGCACTAGTGTTTGAAGGAACAGCTTAAAAAGAGAATCCTAATGTGATTTCTTTATTATGGGTGTGTTCCTTATCTTATCCTAGTGTCTAAACTCTTCTCCATGGCTGGACCCCCAAATAATATTCCTTTACGTGCTAAGGGCTATCTAGAGAGTGGGATAGGTTTAATAACTACCCTAACCCTAACGCGTACCCTAACCCTAACCCCTACCCTAACCCTAACACGTACCCTAATCCTAACCCGTACCCTGAACCGAGCTCTAACCCTAACACTAACCCTAACCCTAACCCTAACCCATACCCTACGCCGTACCCGAACCCCTCCCCGAACCCGTACCCTAAGCCGTACCCTAAGCCTAACCCTAAGCCTAACCCTAACCCTAGGCTACCCTTGACTGCTTCTGCCTCCAATAGATTTCCTAAGCACTAGTGTTTTAAGGAACGGCTTAAAAACAGAATCCTAATGTGATTTCTTTATAATGGGTGTGTTCCTTATCTTATCCTAGTGTCTAAACTCTTCTCCATGGCTGGACCCCCAAATAATATTCCTTTACGTGCTAAGGGGTATCTAGAGAGTGGGATAGGTTTAATAACTACCCTAACCCTAACGCGTACCCTAACCCTAACCCCTACCCTAACCCTAACACGTACCCTAATCCTAACCCGTACCCTAAACTGAGCCCTAACCCTAACACTAACCCTAACCCTAACCCTAACCCATACCCTACACCGTACCCGAACCCCTCCCCGAAACCGTACCCTAATCCGTACCCTAACCCTAACCCTAAGCCTAACCCTAACCCTAGGCTACCCTTGACTGCTTCTGCCTCCAATAGATTTCCTAAGCACTAGTGTTTGAAGGAACAGCTTAAAAAGAGAATCCTAATGTGATTTCTTTATAATGGGTGTGTTCCTTATCTTATCCTAGTGTCTAAACTCTTCTCCATGGCTGGACCCCCAAATAATATTCCTTTACGTGCTAAGGGGTATCTAGAGAGTGGGATAGGTTTAATAACTACCCTAGACCTAACGCGTACCCTAACCCTAACCCCTACCCTAACCCTAACCCGTACCCTAATCCTAACCCGTACCCTAAACCGAGCCCTAACCCTAACACTAACCCTAACCCTAACCCTAACCCATACCCTACGCCGTACCCGAACCCCTCCCCGAACCCGTAGCCTAAGCCGTACCCTAAGCCTAACCCTAAGCCTAACCCTAACCCTAGGCTACCCTTGACTGCTTCTGCCTCCAATAGATTTCCTAAGCACTAGTGTTTGAAGGAACAGCTTAAAAAGAGAATCCTAATGTGATTTCTTTATAATGGGTGTGTTCCTTATCTTATCCTAGTGTCTAAACTCTTCTCCATGGCTGGACCCCCAAATAATATTCCTTTACGTGCTAAGGGGTATCTAGAGAGTGGGATAGGTTTAATAACTACCCTAACCCTAACGCGTACCCTAACCCTAACCCCTACCCTAACCCTAACACGTACCCTAATCCTAACCCGTACCCTAAACTGAGCCCTAACCCTAACACTAACCCTAACCCTAACCCTAACCCATACCCTACACCGTACCCGAACCCCTCCCCGAAACCGTACCCTAAGCCGTACCCTAACCCTAACCCTAAGCCTAACCCTAACCCTAGGCTACCCTTGACTGCTTCTGCCTCCAATAGATTTCCTAATTACTAGTGTTTGAAGGAACAGCTTAAAAAGAGAATCCTAATGTGATTTCTTTATAATGGGTGTGTTCCTTATCTTATCCTAGTGTCTAAACTCTTCTCCATGGCTGGACCCCCAAATAATATTCCTTTACGTGCTAAGGGGTATCTAGAGAGTGGGATAGGTTTAATAACTACCCTAAACCTAACGCGTACCCTAACCCTAACCCCTACCCTAACCCTAACATGTACCCTAATCCTAACCCGTACCCTAAACCGAGCCCTAACCCTAACACTAACCCTAACCCTAACCCTAACCCATACCCTACGCCGTACCCGAACCCCTCCCCGAACCCATACCCTAAGCCGTACCCTAAGCCTAACCCTAAGCCTAACCCTAACCCTAGGCTACCCTTGACTGCTTCTGCCTCCAATAGATTTCCTAAGCACTAGTGTTTGAAGGAACAGCTTAAAAAGAGAATCCTAATGTGATTTCTTTATAATGGGTGTGTTCCTTATCTTATCCTAGTGTCTAAACTCTTCTCCATGGCTGGACCCCCAAATAATATTCCTTTACATGCTAAGGGGTATCTAGAGAGTGGGATAGGTTTAATAACTACCCTAACCCTAACGCGTACCCTAACCCCTACCCTAACCCTAAAACGTACCCTAATCCTAACCCGTACACTAAACCGAGCCCTAACCCTAACTCAAACCCTAACCCTAACCCTAACCCATACCCTACGCCGTACCCGAACCCCTCCCCGAACCCGTACCCTAAGCCGTACCCTAACCCTAACCCTAAGCCTAACCCTAACCCTAGGCTACCCTTGACTGCTTCTGCCTCCAATAGATTTCCTAAGCACTAGTGTTTGAAGGAACAGCTTAAAAAGAGAATCCTAATGTGATTTCTTTATAATGGGTGTGTTCCTTATCTTATCCTAGTGTCTAAACTCTTCTCCATGGCTGGACCCGCAAATAATATTCCTTTACGTGCTAAGGGGTATCTAGAGAGTGGGATAGGTTTACTAACTACCCTAACCCTAATGCGTACCCTAACCCTAACCCCTACCCTAACCCTAACACGTACCCTAATCCTAACCCGTACCCTAAACCGAGTCCTAACCCTAACACGAACCCTAACCCTAACCCTAATCCATACCCTACGCCGTACCCAAACCCCTCCCCGAACCCCTACCCTAAGCCGTACCCTAACCCTAACCCTAAGCCTAACCCTAACCCTAGGCTACCCTTGACTGCTTCTGCCTCCAATAGATTTCCTAAGCACTAGTGTTTGAAGGAACAGCTTAAAAAGAGAATCCTAATGGGATTTCTTTATAATGGGTGTGTTCCTTATCTTATCCTAGTGTCTAAACTCTTCTCCATGGCTGGACCCCCAAATAATATTCCTTTACGTGCTAAGGGGTATCTAGAGAGTGGGATAGGTTTAATAACTACCCTAACCCTAACACGTACCCTAAACCTAACCCCTACCCTAACCCTAACCACTACCCTAACCCTAACACGTACCCTAATCCTAACCCGTACCCTGAACCGAGCCCTAACCCTAAGACTAACCCTAACCCTAACCCTAACCCATACCCTACGCCGTACCCGAACCCCTCCCCGAACCCGTACCCTAAGCCGTACCCTAAGCCTAACCCTAAGCCTAACCCTAACCCTAGGCTACCCTTGACTGCTTCTGCCTCCAATAGATTTCCTAAGCACTAGTGTTTGAAGGAACAGCTTAAAAAGAGAATCCTAATGTGATTTCTTTATAATGGGTGTGTTCCTTATCTTATCCTAGTGTCTAAACTCTTCTCCATGGCTGGACCCCCAAATAATATTCCTTTACGTGCTAAGGGGTATCTAGAGAGTGGGATAGGTTTACTAACTACCCTAACCCTAACACGTACCCTAACCCTAACCCCTACCCTAACCCTAACACGTACCCTAATCCTAACCCGTACCCTAAACCGAGCCCTAACCCTAACACGAACCCTAACCCTAACCCTAACCTATACCCTACGCCGTACCCGAACCCCTCCCCGAACCCCTACCCTAAGCCGTACCCTAACCCTAAACCTAAGCCTAACCCTAACCCTAGGTTACCCTTGACTGCTTCTGCCTCCAATAGATTTCCTAAGCACTAGTGTTTTAAGGAACAGCTTAAAAAGAGAATCCTAATGTGATTTCTTTATAATGTATGTGTTCCTTATTTTATCCTAGTGTCTAAACTCTTCTCCATGGCTGGACCCGCAAATAATATTCCTTTACGTGCTAAGGGGTATCTAGAGAGTGGGATAGGTTTAATAACTACCCTAACCCTAACGCGTACCCTAACCCTAACCCCTACCCTAACCCTAACACGTACCCTAATCCTAACCCGTACCCTAAACCGAGCCCTAACCCTAACACTAACCCTAAACCTAACCCTAACCCATACCCTACACCGTACCCGAACCCCTCCCCAAACCCGTACCCTAAGCCGTACCCTAAGCCTAACCCTAAGCCTAACCCTAACCCTAGGCTACCCTTGACTGCTTCTGCCTCCAACAGATTTCCTAAGCACTAGTGTTTGAAGGAACAGCTTAAAAAGAGAATCCTAATGTGATTTCTTTATTATGGGTGTGTTCCTTATCTTATCCTAGTGTCTAAACTCTTCTCCATGGCTGGACCCCCAAATAATATTCCTTTACGTGCTAAGGGGTATCTAGAGAGTGGGATAGGTTTAATAACTACCCTAACCCTGACGCGTACCCTAACCCTAACCCCTACCCTAACCCTAACACGTACCCTAATCCTAACCCGTACCCTAAACCGAGCCCTAACCCTAACACTAATCCTAACCCTAACCCTAACCCATACCCTACGCCGTACCCGAACCCCTCCCCGAACCCGTAGCCTAAGCCGTACCCTAAGCCTAACCCTAAGCCTAACCCTAACCCTAGGCTACCCTTGACTGCTTCTGCCTCCAATAGATTTCCTAAGCACTAGTGCTTTAAGAAAAAGCTTAAAAAGAGAATCCTAATGTGATTTCTTTATAATGGGTGTGTTCCTTATCTTATCCTAGTGTCTAAACTCTTCTCCATGGCTGGACCCCCAAATAATATTCCTTTACGTGCTAAGGGGTATCTAGAGAGTGGGATAGGTTTAATAACTACCCTAACCCTAACACGTACCCTAACCCTAACCCCTACCCTAACCCTAACACGTACCCTAATCGTAACCCGTACCCTAAACCGAGCCCTAACCCTAACACTAACCCTAACCCTAACCCTAACCCATACCCTACACCGTACCTGAACCCCTCCCCGAACCCGTACCCTAAGCAGTACCCTAACCCTAACCCTAAGCCTAACCCTAACCCTAGGCTACCCTTGACTGCTTCTGCCTCCAATAGATTTCCTAAGCACTAGTGTTTGAAGGAACAGCTTAAAAAGAGAATCCTAATGTGATTTCTTTATAATGGGTGTGTTCCTTATCTTATCCTAGTGTCTAAACTCTTCTCCATGGCTGGACCCCCAAATAATATTCCTTTACGTGCTAAGGGGTATCTAGAGAGTGGGATAGGTTTACTAACTACCCTAACCCTAACGTGTACCCTAAACCTAACCCCTACCCTAACCCTAACACGTACCCTAATCCTAACCCGTACCCTAAACCGAGCCCTAACCCTAACACTAACCCTAACCCTAACCCTAACCCATACTCTACGCCGTACCCGAACCCCTCCCCGAACCCCTACCCTAAGCCATACCCTAACCCTAACCCTAAGCCTAACCCTAACCCTAGGCTACCCTTGACTGCTTCTGCCTCCAATAGATTTCCTAAGCACTAGTGTTTGAAGGAACAGCTTAAAAAGAGAATCCTAATGTGATTTCTTGATAATGGGTGTGTTCCTTATCTTATCCTAGTGTCTAAACTCTTCTCCATGGCTGGTCCCCAAATAATATTGCTTTACGTGCTAAGGGGTATCTAGAGAGTGGGATAGGTTTAATAACTACCCTAACCCTAACGCGTACCCTAACCCTAACCCCTACCCTAACCCTAACACGTACCCTAATCCTAACCCGTACCCTGAACCGAGCCCTAACCCTAACACTAACCCTAACCCTAACCCTAACCCATACCCTACGCCGTACCCGAACCCCTCCCCGAACCCGTACCCTAAGCCGTACCCTAAGCCTAACCCTAACCCTAGGCTACCCTTGACTGCTTCTGCCTCCAATAGATTTCCTAAGCACTAGTGTTTTAAGGAACGGCTTAAAAACAGAATCCTAATGTGATTTCTTTATAATGGGTGTGTTCCTTATCTTATCCTAGTGTCTAAACTCTTCTCCATGGCTAGACCCCCAAATAATATTCCTTTACGTGCTAAGGGGTATCTAGAGAGTGGGATAGGTTTAATAACTACCCTAACCCTAACGCGTACCCTAACCCTAACCCCTACCCTAACCCTAAAACGTACCCTAATCCTAAACCGTACACTAAACCGAGCCCTAACCCTAACTCAAACCCTAACCCTAACCCATACCCTACGCCGTACCCGAACCCCTCCCCGAACCCGTACCCTAAGCCGTACCCTAAGCCTAACCCTAAGCCTAACCCTAACCCTAGGCTACCCTTGACTGCTTCTGCCTCCAATAGATTTCCTAAGCACTAGTGTTTGAAGGAACAGCTTAAAAAGAGAATCCTAATGTGATTTCTTTATAATGGGTGTGTTCCTTATCTTATCCTAGTGTCTAAACTCTTCTCCATGGCTGGACCCGCAAATAATATTCCTTTACGTGCTAAGGGGTATCTAGAGAGTGGTATAGGTTTAATAACTACCCTAACCCTAACGCATACCCTAACCCTAACCCCTACCCTAACCCTAACACGTACCCTAATCCTAACCCGTACACTAAACCGAGCCCTAACCCTAACTCAAACCCTAACCCTAACCCATACCCTACGCCGTACCCGAACCCCTCCCCGAACCCGTAGCCTAAGCCGTACCCTAAGCCTAACCCTAAGCCTAACCCTAACCCTAGGCTACCCTTGACTGCTTCTGCCTCCAATAGATTTCCTAAGCACTAGTGTTTGAAGGAACAGCTTAAAAAGAGAATCCTAATGTGATTTGTTTATAATGGGTGTGTTCCTTATCTTATCCTAGTGTCTAAACTCTTCTCCATGGCTGGACCCTCAAATAATATTCCTTTACGTGCTAAGGGGTATCTAGAGAGTGGGATAGGTTTAATAACTACCCTAACCCTAACGCGTACCCTAACCCTAACCCCTACCCTAACCCTAAAACGTACCCTAATCCTAACCCGTACACTAAACCGAGCCCTAACCCTAACTCAAACCCTAACCCTAACCCTAACCCATACCCTACGCCGTACCCGAACCCCTCCCCGAACCCGTACCCTAAGCCGTACCCTAACCCTAACCCTAAGCCTAACCCTAACCCTAGGCTACCCTTGACTGCTTCTGCCTCCAATAGATTTCCTAAGCACTAGTGTTTGAAGGAACAGCTTAAAAAGAGAATCCTAATGTGATTTCTTTATAATGGGTGTGTTCCTTATCTTATCCTAGTGTCTAAACTCTTCTCCATGGCTGGACCCCCAAATAATATTCCTTTACGTGCTAAGGGGTATCTAGAGAGTGGGATAGGGTTACTAACTACCCTAACCCTAATGCGTACCCTAACCCTAACCCCTACCCTAACCCTAACACGTACCCTAATCCTAACCCGTACCCTAAACCGAGCCCTAACCCTAACACGAACGCTAACCCTAACCCTAACCCATACCCTACGCCGTACCCGAACCCCTCCCCGAACCCCTACCCTAAGCCGTACCCTAACCCTAACCCTAAGCCTAACCCTAACCCTAGGCTACCCTTGACTGCTTCTGCCTCCAATAGATTTCCTAAGCACTAGTGTTTTAAGGAACGGCTTAAAAACAGAATCCTAATGTGATTTCTTTATAATGGGTGTGTTCCTTATCTTATCCTAGTGTCTAAACTCTTCTCCATGGCTGGACGCCCAAATAATATTCCTTTACGTGCTAAGGGGTATCTAGAGAGTGGGATAGGTTTAATAACTACCCTAACCCTAACGCGTACCCTAACCCTAACCCCTACCCTAACCCTAACACGTACCCTAATCCTAACCCGTACCCTAAACCGAGCCCTAACCCTTACACTAACCCTAACCCTAACACTAACCCATACCCTACGCCGTACCCGAACCCCTCCCCGAACCCGTACCCTAAGCCGTACCCTAACCCAAACCCTAAGCCTAACCCTAACCCTAGGCTACCCTTGACTGCTACTGCCTCCAATAGATTTCCTAAGCACTAGTGTTTTAAGGAACAGCTTAAAAAGAGAATCCTAATGTGATTTCTTTATAATGGGTGTGTTCCTTATCTTATCCTAGTGTCTAAACTCTTCTCCATGGCTGGACCCCCAAATAATATTCCTTTACATGCTAAGGGGTATCTAGAGAGTGGGATAGGTTTAATAACTACCCTAACCCTAAAGCGTACCCTAACCCTAACCCCTACCCTAACCCTAACACGTACCCTAATCCTAACCCGTACCCTAAACCGAGACCTAAAGCTAAAAGTAACCCTAACCCTAACCCTAACCCATACCCTACGCCGTACCCGAACCCCTACACGAACCCGTACCCTAAGCCGTACCCTAACCCTAACCCTAAGCCTAACCCTAACCCTAGGCTACCCTTGACTGCTTCTGCCTCCAATAGATTTCCTAAGCACTAGTGCTTTAAGGAAAAGCTTAAAAAGAGAATCCTAAAGTGATTTCTTTATAATGGGTGTGTTCCTTATCTTATCCTAGTGTCTAAACTCTTCTCCATGGCTGGACCCCCAAATAATATTCCTTTACGTGCTAAGGGGTATCTAGAGAGTGGGATAGGTTTAATAACTACCCTAACCCTAACGCGTACCCTAACCCTAACCCCTACCCTAACCCTAACACGTACCCTAATCGTAACCCGTACCCTAAACCGAGCCCTAACCCTAACACTAACCCTAACCCTAACCCTAACCCATACCCTACACCGTACCCGAACCCCTCCCCGAACCCGTACCCTAAGCCGTACCCTAACCCTAACCCTAAGCCTAACCCTAACCCTAGGCTACCCTTGACTGCTTCTGCCTCCAATAGATTTCCTAAACACTAGTGTTTTAAGGAACGGCTTAAAAACAGAATCCTAATGTGATTTCTTTATAATGGGTGTGTTCCTTATCTTATCCTAGTGTCTAAACTCTTCTCTATGGCTGGACCCCCAAATAATATTCCTTTACGTGCTAAGGGGTATCTAGAGAGTGGGATAGGTTTACTAACTACCCTAACCCTAACGCGTACCCTAACCCTAACCCCTACCCTAACCCTAACACGTACCCTAATCCTAACCCGTACCCTAAACCGAGCCCTAACCCTAACACTAACCCTAACCCTAACCCTAACCCATACCCTACGCCGTACCCGAACCCCTCCCCGAACCCCTACCCTAAGCCGTACCCTAACCCTAACCCTAAGCCTAACCCAAACCCTAGGCTACCCTTGACTGCTTCTGCCTCCAATAGATTTCCTAAGCACTAGTGTTTGAAGGAACAGCTTAAAAAGAGAATCCTAATGTGATTTATTTATAATGGGTGTGTTCCTTATCTTATCCTAGTGTCTAAACTCTTCTCCATGTCTGGACCCCCAAATAATATTGCTTTACGTGCTAAGGGGTATCTAGAGAGTGGGATAGGTTTAATAACTACCCTAACCCTAACGCGTACCCTAACCCTAACCCCTACCCTAACCCTAACACGTACCCTAATCCTAACCCGTACCCTGAACCGAGCCCTAACCCTAACACTAACCCTAACCCTAACCCTAACCCATACCCTACGCCGTACCCGAACCCCTCCCCGAACCCGTACCCTAAGCCTAACCCTAAGCCTAACCCTAACCCGTACCCTAATCCTAACCCGTACCCTAAACTGAGCCCTAACCCTAACACTAACCCTAACCCTAACCCTAACCCATACCCTATGCCGTACCCGAACCCCTCCCCGAACCCGTACCCTAAGCCGTACCCTAAGCCTAACCCTAAGCCTAACCCTAACCCTTGGCTACCCTTGACTGCTTCTGCCTCCAATAGATTTCCTAAGCACTAGTGTTTGAAGGAACAGCTTAAAAAGAGAATCCTAATGTGATTTCTTTATAATGGGTGTGTTCCTTATCTTATCCTAGTGTCTAAACTCTTCTCCATGGCTGGACCCACAAATAATATTCCTTTACGTGCTAAGGGGTATCTAGAGAGTGGGATAGGTTTAATAACTACCCTAACCCTAACGCGTACCCTAACCCTAACCCCTACCCTAACCCTAAAACGTACCCTAATCCTAACCCGTACACTAAACCGAGCCCTAACCCTAACTCAAACCCTAACCCTAACCCAAACCCTACGCCGTACCCGAACCCCTCCCCGAACCCGTACCCTAAGCCGTACCCTAAGCCTAACCCTAAGCCTAACCCTAACCCTAGGCTACCCTTGACTGCTTCTGCCTCCAATAGATTTCCTAAGCACTAGTGTTTGAAGGAACAGCTTAAAAAGAGAATCCTAATGTGATTTCTTTATAATGGGTGTGTTCCTTATCTTATCCTAGTGTCTAAACTCTTCTCCATGGCTGGACCCCCAAATAATATTCCTTTACGTGCTAAGGGGTATCTAGAGAGTGGGATAGGTTTAATAACTACCCTAACCCTAACGCGTACCCTAACCCTAACCCCTACCCTAACCCTAAAACGTACCCTAATCCTAAACCGTACACTAAACCGAGCCCTAACCCTAACTCAAACCCTAACCCTAACCCATACCCTACGCCGTACCCGAACCCCTCCCCGAACCCGTACCCTAAGCCGTACCCTAAGCCTAACCCTAAGCCTAACCCTAACCCTAGGCTACCCTTGACTGCTTCTGCCTCCAATAGATTTCCTAAGCACTAGTGTTTGAAGGAACAGCTTAAAAAGAGAATCCTAATGTGATTTCTTTATAATGGGTGTGTTCCTTATCTTATCCTAGTGTCTAAACTCTTCTCCATGGCTGGACCCCCAAATAATATTCCTTTACGTGCTAAGGGGTATCTAGAGAGTGGGATAGGTTTAATAACTACCCTAACCCTAACGCGTACCCTAACCCTAACCCCTACCCTAACCCTAACACGTACCCTAATCCTAACCCGTACACTAAACCGAGCCCTAACCCTAACTCAAACCCTAACCCTAACCCATACCCTACGCCGTACCCGAACCCCTCCCCGAACCCGTAGCCTAAGCCGTACCCTAAGCCTAACCCTAAGCCTAACCCTAACCCTAGGCTACCCTTGACTGCTTCTGCCTCCAATAGATTTCCTAAGCACTAGTGTTTGAAGGAACAGCTTAAAAAGAGAATCCTAATGTGATTTCTTTATAATGGGTGTGTTCCTTATCTTATCCTAGTGTCTAAACTCTTCTCCATGGCTGGACCCCCAAATAATATTCCTTTACGTGCTAAGGGGTATCTAGAGAGTGGGATAGGTTTAATAACTACCCTAACCCTAACGCGTACCCTAACCCTAACCCCTACCCTAACCCTAACACGTACCCTAATCCTAACCCGTACCCTGAACCGAGCCCTAACCCTAAGACTAACCCTAACCCTAACCCTAACCCATACCCTACGCCGTACCCGAACCCCTCCCCGAACCCGTACCCTAAGCCGTACCCTAAGCCTAACCCTAAGCCTAACCCTAACCCTAGGCTACCCTTGACTGCTTCTGCCTCCAATAGATTTCCTAAGCACTAGTGTTTTAAGGAACGGCTTAAAAACAGAATCCTAATGTGATTTCTTTATAATGGGTGTGTTCCTTATCTTATCCTAGTGTCTAAACTCTTCTCCATGGCTGGACCCGCAAATAATATTCCTTTACGTGCTAAGGGGTATCTAGAGAGTGGGATAGGTTTACTAACTACCCTAACCTAATGCGTACCCTAACCCTAACCCCTACCCTAACCCTAACACGTACCCTAATCCTAACCCGTACACTAAACCGAGCCCTAACCCTAACTCAAACCCTAACCCTAACCCATACCCTACGCCGTACCCGAACCCCTCCCCGAACCCGTAGCCTAAGCCGTACCCTAAGCCTAACCCTAAGCCTAACCCTAACCCTAGGCTACCCTTGACTGCTTCTGCCTCCAATAGATTTCCTAAGCACTAGTGTTTTAAGGAACGGCTTAAAAACAGAATCCTAATGTGATTTCTTTATAATGGGTGTGTTCCTTATCTTATCCTAGTGTCTAAACTCTTCTCCATGGCTGGACGCCCAAATAATATTCCTTTACGTGCTAAGGGGTATCTAGAGAGTGGGATAGGTTTAATAACTACCCTAACCCTAACGCGTACCCTAACCCTAACCCCTACCCTAACCCTAACACGTACCCTAATCCTAACCCGTACCCTAAACCGAGCCCTAACCCTTACACTAACCCTAACCCTAACACTAACCCATACCCTACGCCGTACCCGAACCCCTCCCCGAACCCGTACCCTAAGCCGTACCCTAACCCAAACCCTAAGCCTAACCCTAACCCTAGGCTACCCTTGACTGCTACTGCCTCCAATAGATTTCCTAAGCACTAGTGTTTTAAGGAACAGCTTAAAAAGAGAATCCTAATGTGATTTCTTTATAATGGGTGTGTTCCTTATCTTATCCTAGTGTCTAAACTCTTCTCCATGGCTGGACCCCCAAATAATATTCCTTTACATGCTAAGGGGTATCTAGAGAGTGGGATAGGTTTAATAACTACCCTAACCCTAAAGCGTACCCTAACCCTAACCCCTACCCTAACCCTAACACGTACCCTAATCCTAACCCGTACCCTAAACCGAGACCTAAAGCTAAAACTAACCCTAACCCTAACCCTAACCCATACCCTACGCCGTACCCGAAACCCTACACGAACCCGTACCCTAAGCCGTACCCTAACCCTAACCCTAAGCCTAACCCTAACCCTAGGCTACCCTTGACTGCTTCTGCCTCCAATAGATTTCCTAAGCACTAGTGCTTTAAGGAAAAGCTTAAAAAGAGAATCCTAAAGTGATTTCTTTATAATGGGTGTGTTCCTTATCTTATCCTAGTGTCTAAACTCTTCTCCATGGCTGGACCCCCAAATAATATTCCTTTACGTGCTAAGGGGTATCTAGAGAGTGGGATAGGTTTAATAACTACCCTAACCCTAACGCGTACCCTAACCCTAACCCCTACCCTAACCCTAACACGTACCCTAATCGTAACCCGTACCCTAAACCGAGCCCTAACCCTAACACTAACCCTAACCCTAACCCTAACCCATACCCTATGCCGTACCCGAACCCCTCCCCGAACCCGTACCCTAAGCCGTACCCTAAGCCTAACCCTAAGCCTAACCCTAACCCTTGGCTACCCTTGACTGCTTCTGCCTCCAATAGATTTCCTAAGCACTAGTGTTTGAAGGAACAGCTTAAAAAGAGAATCCTAATGTGATTTCTTTATAATGGGTGTGTTCCTTATCTTATCCTAGTGTCTAAACTCTTCTCCATGGCTGGACCCACAAATAATATTCCTTTACGTGCTAAGGGGTATCTAGAGAGTGGGATAGGTTTAATAACTACCCTAACCCTAACGCGTACCCTAACCCTAACCCCTACCCTAACCCTAAAACGTACCCTAATCCTAACCCGTACACTAAACCGAGCCCTAACCCTAACTCAAACCCTAACCCTAACCCAAACCCTACGCCGTACCCGAACCCCTCCCCGAACCCGTACCCTAAGCCGTACCCTAAGCCTAACCCTAAGCCTAACCCTAACCCTAGGCTACCCTTGACTGCTTCTGCCTCCAATAGATTTCCTAAGCACTAGTGTTTGAAGGAACAGCTTAAAAAGAGAATCCTAATGTGATTTCTTTATAATGGGTGTGTTCCTTATCTTATCCTAGTGTCTAAACTCTTCTCCATGGCTGGACCCCCAAATAATATTCCTTTACGTGCTAAGGGGTATCTAGAGAGTGGGATAGGTTTAATAACTACCCTAACCCTAACGCGTACCCTAACCCTAACCCCTACCCTAACCCTAAAACGTACCCTAATCCTAAACCGTACACTAAACCGAGCCCTAACCCTAACTCAAACCCTAACCCTAACCCATACCCTACGCCGTACCCGAACCCCTCCCCGAACCCGTACCCTAAGCCGTACCCTAAGCCTAACCCTAAGCCTAACCCTAACCCTAGGCTACCCTTGACTGCTTCTGCCTCCAATAGATTTCCTAAGCACTAGTGTTTGAAGGAACAGCTTAAAAAGAGAATCCTAATGTGATTTCTTTATAATGGGTGTGTTCCTTATCTTATCCTAGTGTCTAAACTCTTCTCCATGGCTGGACCCCCAAATAATATTCCTTTACGTGCTAAGGGGTATCTAGAGAGTGGGATAGGTTTAATAACTACCCTAACCCTAACGCGTACCCTAACCCTAACCCCTACCCTAACCCTAACACGTACCCTAATCCTAACCCGTACACTAAACCGAGCCCTAACCCTAACTCAAACCCTAACCCTAACCCATACCCTACGCCGTACCCGAACCCCTCCCCGAACCCGTAGCCTAAGCCGTACCCTAAGCCTACCCCTAAGCCTAACCCTAACCCTAGGCTACCCTTGACTGCTTCTGCCTCCAATAGATTTCCTAAGCACTAGTGTTTGAAGGAACAGCTTAAAAAGAGAATCCTAATGTGATTTCTTTATAATGGGTGTGTTCCTTATCTTATCCTAGTGTCTAAACTCTTCTCCATGGCTGGACCCCCAAATAATATTCCTTTACGTGCTAAGGGGTATCTAGAGAGTGGGATAGGTTTAATAACTACCCTAACCCTAACACGTACCCTAACCCTAACCCCTACCCTAACCCTAACACGTACCCTAATCCTAACCCGTACCCTGAACCGAGCCCTAACCCTAAGACTAACCCTAACCCTAACCCTAACCCATACCCTACGCCGTACCCGAACCCCTCCCCGAACCCGTACCCTAAGCCGTACCCTAAGCCTAACCCTAAGCCTAACCCTAACCCTAGGCTACCCTTGACTGCTTCTGCCTCCAATAGATTTCCTAAGCACTAGTGTTTTAAGGAACGGCTTAAAAACAGAATCCTAATGTGATTTCTTTATAATGGGTGTGTTCCTTATCTTATCCTAGTGTCTAAACTCTTCTCCATGGCTGGACCCGCAAATAATATTCCTTTACGTGCTAAGGGGTATCTAGAGAGTGGGATAGGTTTACTAACTACCCTAACCTAATGCGTACCCTAACCCTAACCCCTACCCTAACCCTAACACGTACCCTAATCCTAACCCGTACACTAAACCGAGCCCTAACCCTAACTCAAACCCTAACCCTAACCCATACCCTACGCCGTACCCGAACCCCTCCCCGAACCCGTAGCCTAAGCCGTACCCTAAGCCTAACCCTAAGCCTAACCCTAACCCTAGGCTACCCTTGACTGCTTCTGCCTCCAATAGATTTCCTAAGCACTAGTGTTTTAAGGAACGGCTTAAAAACAGAATCCTAATGTGATTTCTTTATAATGGGTGTGTTCCTTATCTTATCCTAGTGTCTAAACTCTTCTCCATGGCTGGACGCCCAAATAATATTCCTTTACGTGCTAAGGGGTATCTAGAGAGTGGGATAGGTTTAATAACTACCCTAACCCTAACGCGTACCCTAACCCTAACCCCTACCCTAACCCTAACACGTACCCTAATCCTAACCCGTACCCTAAACCGAGCCCTAACCCTTACACTAACCCTAACCCTAACACTAACCCATACCCTACGCCGTACCCGAACCCCTCCCCGAACCCGTACCCTAAGCCGTACCCTAACCCAAACCCTAAGCCTAACCCTAACCCTAGGCTACCCTTGACTGCTACTGCCTCCAATAGATTTCCTAAGCACTAGTGTTTTAAGGAACAGCTTAAAAAGAGAATCCTAATGTGATTTCTTTATAATGGGTGTGTTTCTTATCTTATCCTAGTGTCTAAACTCTTCTCCATGGCTGGACCCCCAAATAATATTCCTTTACATGCTAAGGGGTATCTAGAGAGTGGGATAGGTTTAATAACTACCCTAACCCTAAAGCGTACCCTAACCCTAACCCCTACCCTAACCCTAACACGTACCCTAATCCTAACCCGTACCCTAAACCGAGACCTAAAGCTAAAACTAACCCTAACCCTAACCCTAACCCATACCCTACGCCGTACCCGAACCCCTACACGAACCCGTACCCTAAGCCGTACCCTAACCCTAACCCTAAGCCTAACCCTAACCCTAGGCTACCCTTGACTGCTTCTGCCTCCAATAGATTTCCTAAGCACTAGTGCTTTAAGGAAAAGCTTAAAAAGAGAATCCTAAAGTGATTTCTTTATAATGGGTGTGTTCCTTATCTTATCCTAGTGTCTAAACTCTTCTCCATGGCTGGACCCCCAAATAATATTCCTTTACGTGCTAAGGGGTATCTAGAGAGTGGGATAGGTTTAATAACTACCCTAACCCTAACGCGTACCCTAACCCTAACCCCTACCCTAACCCTAACACGTACCCTAATCGTAACCCGTACCCTAAACCGAGCCCTAACCCTAACACTAACCCTAACCCTAACCCTAACCCATACCCTATGCCGTACCCGAACCCCTCCCCGAACCCGTACCCTAAGCCGTACCCTAAGCCTAACCCTAAGCCTAACCCTAACCCTTGGCTACCCTTGACTGCTTCTGCCTCCAATAGATTTCCTAAGCACTAGTGTTTGAAGGAACAGCTTAAAAAGAGAATCCTAATGTGATTTCTTTATAATGGGTGTGTTCCTTATCTTATCCTAGTGTCTAAACTCTTCTCCATGGCTGGACCCACAAATAATATTCCTTTACGTGCTAAGGGGTATCTAGAGAGTGGGATAGGTTTAATAACTACCCTAACCCTAACGCGTACCCTAACCCTAACCCCTACCCTAACCCTAAAACGTACCCTAATCCTAACCCGTACACTAAACCGAGCCCTAACCCTAACTCAAACCCTAACCCTAACCCAAACCCTACGCCGTACCCGAACCCCTCCCCGAACCCGTACCCTAAGCCGTACCCTAAGCCTAACCCTAAGCCTAACCCTAACCCTAGGCTACCCTTGACTGCTTCTGCCTCCAATAGATTTCCTAAGCACTAGTGTTTGAAGGAACAGCTTAAAAAGAGAATCCTAATGTGATTTCTTTATAATGGGTGTGTTCCTTATCTTATCCTAGTGTCTAAACTCTTCTCCATGGCTGGACCCCCAAATAATATTCCTTTACGTGCTAAGGGGTATCTAGAGAGTGGGATAGGTTTAATAACTACCCTAACCCTAACGCGTACCCTAACCCTAACCCCTACCCTAACCCTAAAACGTACCCTAATCCTAAACCGTACACTAAACCGAGCCCTAAACCTAACTCAAACCCTAACCCTAACCCATACCCTACGCCGTACCCGAACCCCTCCCCGAACCCGTACCCTAAGCCGTACCCTAAGCCTAACCCTAAGCCTAACCCTAACCCTAGGCTACCCTTGACTGCTTCTGCCTCCAATAGATTTCCTAAGCACTAGTGTTTGAAGGAACAGCTTAAAAAGAGAATCCTAATGTGATTTCTTTATAATGGGTGTGTTCCTTATCTTATCCTAGTGTCTAAACTCTTCTCCATGGCTGGACCCCCAAATAATATTCCTTTACGTGCTAAGGGGTATCTAGAGAGTGGGATAGGTTTAATAACTACCCTAACCCTAACGCGTACCCTAACCCTAACCCCTACCCTAACCCTAACACGTACCCTAATCCTAACCCGTACACTAAACCGAGCCCTAACCCTAACTCAAACCCTAACCCTAACCCATACCCTACGCCGTACCCGAACCCCTCCCCGAACCCGTAGCCTAAGCCGTACCCTAAGCCTAACCCTAAGCCTAACCCTAACCCTAGGCTACCCTTGACTGCTTCTGCCTCCAATAGATTTCCTAAGCACTAGTGTTTGAAGGAACAGCTTAAAAAGAGAATCCTAATGTGATTTCTTTATAATGGGTGTGTTCCTTATCTTATCCTAGTGTCTAAACTCTTCTCCATGGCTGGACCCCCAAATAATATTCCTTTACGTGCTAAGGGGTATCTAGAGAGTGGGATAGGTTTAATAACTACCCTAACCCTAACACGTACCCTAACCCTAACCCCTACCCTAACCCTAACACGTACCCTAATCCTAACCCGTACCCTGAACCGAGCCCTAACCCTAAGACTAACCCTAACCCTAACCCTAACCCATACCCTACGCCGTACCCGAACCCCTCCCCGAACCCGTACCCTAAGCCGTACCCTAAGCCTAACCCTAAGCCTAACCCTAACCCTAGGCTACCCTTGACTGCTTCTGCCTCCAATAGATTTCCTAAGCACTAGTGTTTTAAGGAACGGCTTAAAAACAGAATCCTAATGTGATTTCTTTATAATGGGTGTGTTCCTTATCTTATCCTAGTGTCTAAACTCTTCTCCATGGCTGGACCCGCAAATAATATTCCTTTACGTGCTAAGGGGTATCTAGAGAGTGGGATAGGTTTACTAACTACCCTAACCTAATGCGTACCCTAACCCTAACCCCTACCCTAACCCTAACACGTACCCTAATCCTAACCCGTACACTAAACCGAGCCCTAACCCTAACTCAAACCCTAACCCTAACCCATACCCTACGCCGTACCCGAACCCCTCCCCGAACCCGTAGCCTAAGCCGTACCCTAAGCCTAACCCTAAGCCTAACCCTAACCCTAGGCTACCCTTGACTGCTTCTGCCTCCAATAGATTTCCTAAGCACTAGTGTTTTAAGGAACGGCTTAAAAACAGAATCCTAATGTGATTTCTTTATAATGGGTGTGTTCCTTATCTTATCCTAGTGTCTAAACTCTTCTCCATGGCTGGACGCCCAAATAATATTCCTTTACGTGCTAAGGGGTATCTAGAGAGTGGGATAGGTTTAATAACTACCCTAACCCTAACGCGTACCCTAACCCTAACCCCTACCCTAACCCTAACACGTACCCTAATCCTAACCCGTACCCTAAACCGAGCCCTAACCCTTACACTAACCCTAACCCTAACACTAACCCATACCCTACGCCGTACCCGAACCCCTCCCCGAACCCGTACCCTAAGCCGTACCCTAACCCAAACCCTAAGCCTAACCCTAACCCTAGGCTACCCTTGACTGCTACTGCCTCCAATAGATTTCCTAAGCACTAGTGTTTTAAGGAACAGCTTAAAAAGAGAATCCTAATGTGATTTCTTTATAATGGGTGTGTTCCTTATCTTATCCTAGTGTCTAAACTCTTCTCCATGGCTGGACCCCCAAATAATATTCCTTTACATGCTAAGGGGTATCTAGAGAGTGGGATAGGTTTAATAACTACCCTAACCCTAAAGCGTACCCTAACCCTAACCCCTACCCTAACCCTAACACGTACCCTAATCCTAACCCGTACCCTAAACCGAGACCTAAAGCTAAAACTAACCCTAACCCTAACCCTAACCCATACCCTACGCCGTACCCGAACCCCTACACGAACCCGTACCCTAAGCCGTACCCTAACCCTAACCCTAAGCCTAACCCTAACCCTAGGCTACCCTTGACTGCTTCTGCCTCCAATAGATTTCCTAAGCACTAGTGCTTTAAGGAAAAGCTTAAAAAGAGAATCCTAAAGTGATTTCTTTATAATGGGTGTGTTCCTTATCTTATCCTAGTGTCTAAACTCTTCTCCATGGCTGGACCCCCAAATAATATTCCTTTACGTGCTAAGGGGTATCTAGAGAGTGGGATAGGTTTAATAACTACCCTAACCCTAACGCGTACCCTAACCCTAACCCCTACCCTAACCCTAACACGTACCCTAATCGTAACCCGTACCCTAAACCGAGCCCTAACCCTAACACTAACCCTAACCCTAACCCTAACCCATACCCTACACCGTACCTGAACCCCTCCCCGAACCCGTACCCTAAGCAGTACCCTAACCCTAACCCTAAGCCTAACCCTAACCCTAGGCTACCCTTGACTGCTTCTGCCTCCAATAGATTTCCTAAGCACTAGTGTTTGAAGGAACAGCTTAAAAAGAGAATCCTAATGTGATTTCTTTATAATGGGTGTGTTCCTTATCTTATCCTAGTGTCTAAACTCTTCTCCATGGCTGGACCCCCAAATAATATTCCTTTACGTGCTAAGGGGTATCTAGAGAGTGGGATAGGTTTACTAACTACCCTAACCCTAACGTGTACCCTAACCCTAACCCCTACCCTAACCCTAACACGTACCCTAATCCTAACCCGTACCCTAAACCGAGCCCTAACCCTAACACTAACCCTAACCCTAACCCATACCCTACGCCGTACCCGAACCCCTCCCCGAACCCGTACCCTAAGCCGTACCCTAAGCCTAACCCTAAGCCTAACCCTAACCCTAGGCTACCCTTGACTGCTTCTGCCTCCAATAGATTTCCTAAGCACTAGTGTTTGAAGGAACAGCTTAAAAAGAGAATCCTAATGTGATTTCTTTATAATGGGTGTGTTCCTTATCTTATCCTAGTGTCTAAACTCTTCTCCATGGCTGGACCCGCAAATAATATTCCTTTACGTGCTAAGGGGTATCTAGAGAGTGGTATAGGTTTAATAACTACCCTAACCCTAACGCATACCCTAACCCTAACCCCTACCCTAACCCTAACACGTACCCTAATCCTAACCCGTACACTAAACCGAGCCCTAACCCTAACTCAAACCCTAACCCTAACCCATACCCTACGCCGTACCCGAACCCCTCCCCGAACCCGTAGCCTAAGCCGTACCCTAAGCCTAACCCTAAGCCTAACCCTAACCCTAGGCTACCCATGACTGCTTCTGCCTCCAATAGATTTCCTAAGCACTAGTGTTTGAAGGAACAGCTTAAAAAGAGAATCCTAATGTGATTTGTTTATAATGGGTGTGTTCCTTATCTTATCCTAGTGTCTAAACTCTTCTCCATGGCTGGACCCTCAAATAATATTCCTTTACGTGCTAAGGGGTATCTAGAGAGTGGGATAGGTTTAATAACTACCCTAACCCTAACGCGTACCCTAACCCTAACCCCTACCCTAACCCTAAAACGTACCCTAATCCTAACCCGTACACTAAACCGAGCCCTAACCCTAACTCAAACCCTAACCCTAACCCTAACCCATACCCTACGCCGTACCCGAACCCCTCCCCGAACCCGTACCCTAAGCCGTACCCTAACCCTAACCCTAAGCCTAACCCTAACCCTAGGCTACCCTTGACTGCTTCTGCCTCCAATAGATTTCCTAAGCACTAGTGTTTGAAGGAACAGCTTAAAAAGAGAATCCTAATGTGATTTCTTTATAATGGGTGTGTTCCTTATCTTATCCTAGTGTCTAAACTCTTCTCCATGGCTGGACCCCCAAATAATATTCCTTTACGTGCTAAGGGGTATCTAGAGAGTGGGATAGGGTTACTAACTACCCTAACCCTAATGCGTACCCTAACCCTAACCCCTACCCTAACCCTAACACGTACCCTAATCCTAACCCGTACCCTAAACCGAGCCCTAACCCTAACACGAACGCTAACCCTAACCCTAACCCATACCCTACGCCGTACCCGAACCCCTCCCCGAACCCCTACCCTAAGCCGTACCCTAACCCTAACCCTAAGCCTAACCCTAACCCTAGGCTACCCTTGACTGCTTCTGCCTCCAATAGATTTCCTAAGCACTAGTGTTTTAAGGAACGGCTTAAAAACAGAATCCTAATGTGATTTCTTTATAATGGGTGTGTTCCTTATCTTATCCTAGTGTCTAAACTCTTCTCCATGGCTGGACGCCCAAATAATATTCCTTTACGTGCTAAGGGGTATCTAGAGAGTGGGATAGGTTTAATAACTACCCTAACCCTAACGCGTACCCTAACCCTAACCCCTACCCTAACCCTAACACGTACCCTAATCCTAACCCGTACCCTAAACCGAGCCCTAACCCTTACACTAACCCTAACCCTAACACTAACCCATACCCTACGCCGTACCCGAACCCCTCCCCGAACCCGTACCCTAAGCCGTACCCTAACCCAAACCCTAAGCCTAACCCTAACCCTAGGCTACCCTTGACTGCTACTGCCTCCAATAGATTTCCTAAGCACTAGTGTTTTAAGGAACAGCTTAAAAAGAGAATCCTAATGTGATTTCTTTATAATGGGTGTGTTCCTTATCTTATCCTAGTGTCTAAACTCTTCTCCATGGCTGGACCCCCAAATAATATTCCTTTACATGCTAAGGGGTATCTAGAGAGTGGGATAGGTTTAATAACTACCCTAACCCTAAAGCGTACCCTAACCCTAACCCCTACCCTAACCCTAACACGTACCCTAATCCTAACCCGTACCCTAAACCGAGACCTAAAGCTAAAAGTAACCCTAATCCTAACCCTAACCCATACCCTACGCCGTACCCGAACCCCTACACGAACCCGTACCCTAAGCCGTACCCTAACCCTAACCCTAAGCCTAACCCTAACCCTAGGCTACCCTTGACTGCTTCTGCCTCCAATAGATTTCCTAAGCACTAGTGCTTTAAGGAAAAGCTTAAAAAGAGAATCCTAAAGTGATTTCTTTATAATGGGTGTGTTCCTTATCTTATCCTAGTGTCTAAACTCTTCTCCATGGCTGGACCCCCAAATAATATTCCTTTACGTGCTAAGGGGTATCTAGAGAGTGGGATAGGTTTAATAACTACCCTAACCCTAACGCGTACCCTAACCCTAACCCCTACCCTAACCCTAACACGTACCCTAATCGTAACCCGTACCCTAAACCGAGCCCTAACCCTAACACTAACCCTAACCCTAACCCTAACCCATACCCTACACCGTACCCGAACCCCTCCCCGAACCCGTACCCTAAGCCGTACCCTAACCCTAACCCTAAGCCTAACCCTAACCCTAGGCTACCCTTGACTGCTTCTGCCTCCAATAGATTTCCTAAACACTAGTGTTTTAAGGAACGGCTTAAAAACAGAATCCTAATGTGATTTCTTTATAATGGGTGTGTTCCTTATCTTATCCTAGTGTCTAAACTCTTCTCTATGGCTGGACCCCCAAATAATATTCCTTTACGTGCTAAGGGGTATCTAGAGAGTGGGATAGGTTTACTAACTACCCTAACCCTAACGCGTACCCTAACCCTAACCCCTACCCTAACCCTAACACGTACCCTAATCCTAACCCGTACCCTAAACCGAGCCCTAACCCTAACACTAACCCTAACCCTAACCCTAACCCATACCCTACGCCGTACCCGAACCCCTCCCCGAACCCCTACCCTAAGCCGTACCCTAACCCTAACCCTAAGCCTAACCCAAACCCTAGGCTACCCTTGACTGCTTCTGCCTCCAATAGATTTCCTAAGCACTAGTGTTTGAAGGAACAGCTTAAAAAGAGAATCCTAATGTGATTTATTTATAATGGGTGTGTTCCTTATCTTATCCTAGTGTCTAAACTCTTCTCCATGTCTGGACCCCCAAATAATATTGCTTTACGTGCTAAGGGGTATCTAGAGAGTGGGATAGGTTTAATAACTACCCTAACCCTAACGCGTACCCTAACCCTAACCCCTACCCTAACCCTAACACGTACCCTAATCCTAACCCGTACCCTGAACCGAGCCCTAACCCTAACACTAACCCTAACCCTAACCCTAACCCATACCCTACGCCGTACCCGAACCCCTCCCCGAACCCGTACCCTAAGCCTAACCCTAAGCCTAACCCTAACCCGTACCCTAATCCTAACCCGTACCCTAAACTGAGCCCTAACCCTAACACTAACCCTAACCCTAACCCTAACCCATACCCTATGCCGTACCCGAACCCCTCCCCGAACCCGTACCCTAAGCCGTACCCTAAGCCTAACCCTAAGCCTAACCCTAACCCTTGGCTACCCTTGACTGCTTCTGCCTCCAATAGATTTCCTAAGCACTAGTGTTTGAAGGAACAGCTTAAAAAGAGAATCCTAATGTGATTTCTTTATAATGGGTGTGTTCCTTATCTTATCCTAGTGTCTAAACTCTTCTCCATGGCTGGACCCACAAATAATATTCCTTTACGTGCTAAGGGGTATCTAGAGAGTGGGATAGGTTTAATAACTACCCTAACCCTAACGCGTACCCTAACCCTAACCCCTACCCTAACCCTAAAACGTACCCTAATCCTAACCCGTACACTAAACCGAGCCCTAACCCTAACTCAAACCCTAACCCTAACCCAAACCCTACGCCGTACCCGAACCCCTCCCCGAACCCGTACCCTAAGCCGTACCCTAAGCCTAACCCTAAGCCTAACCCTAACCCTAGGCTACCCTTGACTGCTTCTGCCTCCAATAGATTTCCTAAGCACTAGTGTTTGAAGGAACAGCTTAAAAAGAGAATCCTAATGTGATTTCTTTATAATGGGTGTGTTCCTTATCTTATCCTAGTGTCTAAACTCTTCTCCATGGCTGGACCCCCAAATAATATTCCTTTACGTGCTAAGGGGTATCTAGAGAGTGGGATAGGTTTAATAACTACCCTAACCCTAACGCGTACCCTAACCCTAACCCCTACCCTAACCCTAAAACGTACCCTAATCCTAAACCGTACACTAAACCGAGCCCTAACCCTAACTCAAACCCTAACCCTAACCCATACCCTACGCCGTACCCGAACCCCTCCCCGAACCCGTACCCTAAGCCGTACCCTAAGCCTAACCCTAAGCCTAACCCTAACCCTAGGCTACCCTTGACTGCTTCTGCCTCCAATAGATTTCCTAAGCACTAGTGTTTGAAGGAACAGCTTAAAAAGAGAATCCTAATGTGATTTCTTTATAATGGGTGTGTTCCTTATCTTATCCTAGTGTCTAAACTCTTCTCCATGGCTGGACCCCCAAATAATATTCCTTTACGTGCTAAGGGGTATCTAGAGAGTGGGATAGGTTTAATAACTACCCTAACCCTAACGCGTACCCTAACCCTAACCCCTACCCTAACCCTAACACGTACCCTAATCCTAACCCGTACACTAAACCGAGCCCTAACCCTAACTCAAACCCTAACCCTAACCCATACCCTACGCCGTACCCGAACCCCTCCCCGAACCCGTAGCCTAAGCCGTACCCTAAGCCTAACCCTAAGCCTAACCCTAACCCTAGGCTACCCTTGACTGCTTCTGCCTCCAATAGATTTCCTAAGCACTAGTGTTTGAAGGAACAGCTTAAAAAGAGAATCCTAATGTGATTTCTTTATAATGGGTGTGTTCCTTATCTTATCCTAGTGTCTAAACTCTTCTCCATGGCTGGACCCCCAAATAATATTCCTTTACGTGCTAAGGGGTATCTAGAGAGTGGGATAGGTTTAATAACTACCCTAACCCTAACACGTACCCTAACCCTAACCCCTACCCTAACCCTAACACGTACCCTAATCCTAACCCGTACCCTGAACCGAGCCCTAACCCTAAGACTAACCCTAACCCTAACCCTAACCCATACCCTACGCCGTACCCGAACCCCTCCCCGAACCCGTACCCTAAGCCGTACCCTAAGCCTAACCCTAAGCCTAACCCTAACCCTAGGCTACCCTTGACTGCTTCTGCCTCCAATAGATTTCCTAAGCACTAGTGTTTTAAGGAACGGCTTAAAAACAGAATCCTAATGTGATTTCTTTATAATGGGTGTGTTCCTTATCTTATCCTAGTGTCTAAACTCTTCTCCATGGCTGGACCCGCAAATAATATTCCTTTACGTGCTAAGGGGTATCTAGAGAGTGGGATAGGTTTACTAACTACCCTAACCTAATGCGTACCCTAACCCTAACCCCTACCCTAACCCTAACACGTACCCTAATCCTAACCCGTACACTAAACCGAGCCCTAACCCTAACTCAAACCCTAACCCTAACCCATACCCTACGCCGTACCCGAACCCCTCCCCGAACCCGTAGCCTAAGCCGTACCCTAAGCCTAACCCTAAGCCTAACCCTAACCCTAGGCTACCCTTGACTGCTTCTGCCTCCAATAGATTTCCTAAGCACTAGTGTTTTAAGGAACGGCTTAAAAACAGAATCCTAATGTGATTTCTTTATAATGGGTGTGTTCCTTATCTTATCCTAGTGTCTAAACTCTTCTCCATGGCTGGACGCCCAAATAATATTCCTTTACGTGCTAAGGGGTATCTAGAGAGTGGGATAGGTTTAATAACTACCCTAACCCTAACGCGTACCCTAACCCTAACCCCTACCCTAACCCTAACACGTACCCTAATCCTAACCCGTACCCTAAACCGAGCCCTAACCCTTACACTAACCCTAACCCTAACACTAACCCATACCCTACGCCGTACCCGAACCCCTCCCCGAACCCGTACCCTAAGCCGTACCCTAACCCAAACCCTAAGCCTAACCCTAACCCTAGGCTACCCTTGACTGCTACTGCCTCCAATAGATTTCCTAAGCACTAGTGTATTAAGGAACAGCTTAAAAAGAGAATCCTAATGTGATTTCTTTATAATGGGTGTGTTCCTTATCTTATCCTAGTGTCTAAACTCTTCTCCATGGCTGGACCCCCAAATAATATTCCTTTACATGCTAAGGGGTATCTAGAGAGTGGGATAGGTTTAATAACTACCCTAACCCTAAAGCGTACCCTAACCCTAACCCCTACCCTAACCCTAACACGTACCCTAATCCTAACCCGTACCCTAAACCGAGACCTAAAGCTAAAACTAACCCTAACCCTAACCCTAACCCATACCCTACGCCGTACCCGAACCCCTACACGAACCCGTACCCTAAGCCGTACCCTAACCCTAACCCTAAGCCTAACCCTAACCCTAGGCTACCCTTGACTGCTTCTGCCTCCAATAGATTTCCTAAGCACTAGTGCTTTAAGGAAAAGCTTAAAAAGAGAATCCTAAAGTGATTTCTTTATAATGGGTGTGTTCCTTATCTTATCCTAGTGTCTAAACTCTTCTCCATGGCTGGACCCCCAAATAATATTCCTTTACGTGCTAAGGGGTATCTAGAGAGTGGGATAGGTTTAATAACTACCCTAACCCTAACGCGTACCCTAACCCTAACCCCTACCCTAACCCTAACACGTACCCTAATCGTAACCCGTACCCTAAACCGAGCCCTAACCCTAACACTAACCCTAACCCTAACCCATACCCTACGCCGTACCCGAACCCCTCCCCGAACCCGTACCCTAAGCCGTACCCTAAGCCTAACCCTAAGCCTAACCCTAACCCTAGGCTACCCTTGACTGCTTCTGCCTCCAATAGATTTCCTAAGCACTAGTGTTTGAAGGAACAGCTTAAAAAGAGAATCCTAATGTGATTTCTTTATAATGGGTGTGTTCCTTATCTTATCCTAGTGTCTAAACTCTTCTCCATGGCTGGACCCGCAAATAATATTCCTTTACGTGCTAAGGGGTATCTAGAGAGTGGTATAGGTTTAATAACTACCCTAACCCTAACGCATACCCTAACCCTAACCCCTACCCTAACCCTAACACGTACCCTAATCCTAACCCGTACACTAAACCGAGCCCTAACCCTAACTCAAACCCTAACCCTAACCCATACCCTACGCCGTACCCGAACCCCTCCCCGAACCCGTAGCCTAAGCCGTACCCTAAGCCTAACCCTAAGCCTAACCCTAACCCTAGGCTACCCATGACTGCTTCTGCCTCCAATAGATTTCCTAAGCACTAGTGTTTGAAGGAACAGCTTAAAAAGAGAATCCTAATGTGATTTGTTTATAATGGGTGTGTTCCTTATCTTATCCTAGTGTCTAAACTCTTCTCCATGGCTGGACCCTCAAATAATATTCCTTTACGTGCTAAGGGGTATCT
This sequence comes from Balaenoptera ricei, assembly GCF_028023285.1. NCBI lineage: Eukaryota > Metazoa > Chordata > Mammalia > Artiodactyla > Balaenopteridae > Balaenoptera > Balaenoptera ricei. The sequence continues at coordinate 73,324 of NW_026777642.1, forward strand.
AGAGAGTGGGATAGGTTTAATAACTACCCTAACCCTAACGCGTACCCTAACCCTAACCCCTACCCTAACCCTAAAACGTACCCTAATCCTAACCCGTACACTAAACCGAGCCCTAACCCTAACTCAAACCCTAACCCTAACCCTAACCCATACCCTACGCCGTACCCGAACCCCTCCCCGAACCCGTACCCTAAGCCGTACCCTAACCCTAACCCTAAGCCTAACCCTAACCCTAGGCTACCCTTGACTGCTTCTGCCTCCAATAGATTTCCTAAGCACTAGTGTTTGAAGGAACAGCTTAAAAAGAGAATCCTAATGTGATTTCTTTATAATGGGTGTGTTCCTTATCTTATCCTAGTGTCTAAACTCTTCTCCATGGCTGGACCCCCAAATAATATTCCTTTACGTGCTAAGGGGTATCTAGAGAGTGGGATAGGGTTACTAACTACCCTAACCCTAATGCGTACCCTAACCCTAACCCCTACCCTAACCCTAACACGTACCCTAATCCTAACCCGTACCCTAAACCGAGCCCTAACCCTAACACGAACGCTAACCCTAACCCTAACCCATACCCTACGCCGTACCCGAACCCCTCCCCGAACCCCTACCCTAAGCCGTACCCTAACCCTAACCCTAAGCCTAACCCAAACCCTAGGCTACCCTTGACTGCTTCTGCCTCCAATAGATTTCCTAAGCACTAGTGTTTGAAGGAACAGCTTAAAAAGAGAATCCTAATGTGATTTATTTATAATGGGTGTGTTCCTTATCTTATCCTAGTGTCTAAACTCTTCTCCATGTCTGGACCCCCAAATAATATTGCTTTACGTGCTAAGGGGTATCTAGAGAGTGGGATAGGTTTAATAACTACCCTAACCCTAACGCGTACCCTAACCCTAACCCCTACCCTAACCCTAACACGTACCCTAATCCTAACCCGTACCCTGAACCGAGCCCTAACCCTAACACTAACCCTAACCCTAACCCTAACCCATACCCTACGCCGTACCCGAACCCCTCCCCGAACCCGTACCCTAAGCCTAACCCTAAGCCTAACCCTAACCCGTACCCTAATCCTAACCCGTACCCTAAACTGAGCCCTAACCCTAACACTAACCCTAACCCTAACCCTAACCCATACCCTATGCCGTACCCGAACCCCTCCCCGAACCCGTACCCTAAGCCGTACCCTAAGCCTAACCCTAAGCCTAACCCTAACCCTTGGCTACCCTTGACTGCTTCTGCCTCCAATAGATTTCCTAAGCACTAGTGTTTGAAGGAACAGCTTAAAAAGAGAATCCTAATGTGATTTCTTTATAATGGGTGTGTTCCTTATCTTATCCTAGTGTCTAAACTCTTCTCCATGGCTGGACCCACAAATAATATTCCTTTACGTGCTAAGGGGTATCTAGAGAGTGGGATAGGTTTAATAACTACCCTAACCCTAACGCGTACCCTAACCCTAACCCCTACCCTAACCCTAAAACGTACCCTAATCCTAACCCGTACACTAAACCGAGCCCTAACCCTAACTCAAACCCTAACCCTAACCCAAACCCTACGCCGTACCCGAACCCCTCCCCGAACCCGTACCCTAAGCCGTACCCTAAGCCTAACCCTAAGCCTAACCCTAACCCTAGGCTACCCTTGACTGCTTCTGCCTCCAATAGATTTCCTAAGCACTAGTGTTTGAAGGAACAGCTTAAAAAGAGAATCCTAATGTGATTTCTTTATAATGGGTGTGTTCCTTATCTTATCCTAGTGTCTAAACTCTTCTCCATGGCTGGACCCCCAAATAATATTCCTTTACGTGCTAAGGGGTATCTAGAGAGTGGGATAGGTTTAATAACTACCCTAACCCTAACGCGTACCCTAACCCTAACCCCTACCCTAACCCTAAAACGTACCCTAATCCTAAACCGTACACTAAACCGAGCCCTAACCCTAACTCAAACCCTAACCCTAACCCATACCCTACGCCGTACCCGAACCCCTCCCCGAACCCGTACCCTAAGCCGTACCCTAAGCCTAACCCTAAGCCTAACCCTAACCCTAGGCTACCCTTGACTGCTTCTGCCTCCAATAGATTTCCTAAGCACTAGTGTTTGAAGGAACAGCTTAAAAAGAGAATCCTAATGTGATTTCTTTATAATGGGTGTGTTCCTTATCTTATCCTAGTGTCTAAACTCTTCTCCATGGCTGGACCCCCAAATAATATTCCTTTACGTGCTAAGGGGTATCTAGAGAGTGGGATAGGTTTAATAACTACCCTAACCCTAACGCGTACCCTAACCCTAACCCCTACCCTAACCCTAACACGTACCCTAATCCTAACCCGTACACTAAACCGAGCCCTAACCCTAACTCAAACCCTAACCCTAACCCATACCCTACGCCGTACCCGAACCCCTCCCCGAACCCGTAGCCTAAGCCGTACCCTAAGCCTAACCCTAAGCCTAACCCTAACCCTAGGCTACCCTTGACTGCTTCTGCCTCCAATAGATTTCCTAAGCACTAGTGTTTGAAGGAACAGCTTAAAAAGAGAATCCTAATGTGATTTCTTTATAATGGGTGTGTTCCTTATCTTATCCTAGTGTCTAAACTCTTCTCCATGGCTGGACCCCCAAATAATATTCCTTTACGTGCTAAGGGGTATCTAGAGAGTGGGATAGGTTTAATAACTACCCTAACCCTAACACGTACCCTAACCCTAACCCCTACCCTAACCCTAACACGTACCCTAATCCTAACCCGTACCCTGAACCGAGCCCTAACCCTAAGACTAACCCTAACCCTAACCCTAACCCATACCCTACGCCGTACCCGAACCCCTCCCCGAACCCGTACCCTAAGCCGTACCCTAAGCCTAACCCTAAGCCTAACCCTAACCCTAGGCTACCCTTGACTGCTTCTGCCTCCAATAGATTTCCTAAGCACTAGTGTTTTAAGGAACGGCTTAAAAACAGAATCCTAATGTGATTTCTTTATAATGGGTGTGTTCCTTATCTTATCCTAGTGTCTAAACTCTTCTCCATGGCTGGACCCGCAAATAATATTCCTTTACGTGCTAAGGGGTATCTAGAGAGTGGGATAGGTTTACTAACTACCCTAACCTAATGCGTACCCTAACCCTAACCCCTACCCTAACCCTAACACGTACCCTAATCCTAACCCGTACACTAAACCGAGCCCTAACCCTAACTCAAACCCTAACCCTAACCCATACCCTACGCCGTACCCGAACCCCTCCCCGAACCCGTAGCCTAAGCCGTACCCTAAGCCTAACCCTAAGCCTAACCCTAACCCTAGGCTACCCTTGACTGCTTCTGCCTCCAATAGATTTCCTAAGCACTAGTGTTTTAAGGAACGGCTTAAAAACAGAATCCTAATGTGATTTCTTTATAATGGGTGTGTTCCTTATCTTATCCTAGTGTCTAAACTCTTCTCCATGGCTGGACGCCCAAATAATATTCCTTTACGTGCTAAGGGGTATCTAGAGAGTGGGATAGGTTTAATAACTACCCTAACCCTAACGCGTACCCTAACCCTAACCCCTACCCTAACCCTAACACGTACCCTAATCCTAACCCGTACCCTAAACCGAGCCCTAACCCTTACACTAACCCTAACCCTAACACTAACCCATACCCTACGCCGTACCCGAACCCCTCCCCGAACCCGTACCCTAAGCCGTACCCTAACCCAAACCCTAAGCCTAACCCTAACCCTAGGCTACCCTTGACTGCTACTGCCTCCAATAGATTTCCTAAGCACTAGTGTTTTAAGGAACAGCTTAAAAAGAGAATCCTAATGTGATTTCTTTATAATGGGTGTGTTCCTTATCTTATCCTAGTGTCTAAACTCTTCTCCATGGCTGGACCCCCAAATAATATTCCTTTACATGCTAAGGGGTATCTAGAGAGTGGGATAGGTTTAATAACTACCCTAACCCTAAAGCGTACCCTAACCCTAACCCCTACCCTAACCCTAACACGTACCCTAATCCTAACCCGTACCCTAAACCGAGACCTAAAGCTAAAACTAACCCTAACCCTAACCCTAACCCATACCCTACGCCGTACCCGAACCCCTACACGAACCCGTACCCTAAGCCGTACCCTAACCCTAACCCTAAGCCTAACCCTAACCCTAGGCTACCCTTGACTGCTTCTGCCTCCAATAGATTTCCTAAGCACTAGTGCTTTAAGGAAAAGCTTAAAAAGAGAATCCTAAAGTGATTTCTTTATAATGGGTGTGTTCCTTATCTTATCCTAGTGTCTAAACTCTTCTCCATGGCTGGACCCCCAAATAATATTCCTTTACGTGCTAAGGGGTATCTAGAGAGTGGGATAGGTTTAATAACTACCCTAACCCTAACGCGTACCCTAACCCTAACCCCTACCCTAACCCTAACACGTACCCTAATCGTAACCCGTACCCTAAACCGAGCCCTAACCCTAACACTAACCCTAACCCTAACCCTAACCCATACCCTATGCCGTACCCGAACCCCTCCCCGAACCCGTACCCTAAGCCGTACCCTAAGCCTAACCCTAAGCCTAACCCTAACCCTTGGCTACCCTTGACTGCTTCTGCCTCCAATAGATTTCCTAAGCACTAGTGTTTGAAGGAACAGCTTAAAAAGAGAATCCTAATGTGATTTCTTTATAATGGGTGTGTTCCTTATCTTATCCTAGTGTCTAAACTCTTCTCCATGGCTGGACCCACAAATAATATTCCTTTACGTGCTAAGGGGTATCTAGAGAGTGGGATAGGTTTAATAACTACCCTAACCCTAACGCGTACCCTAACCCTAACCCCTACCCTAACCCTAAAACGTACCCTAATCCTAACCCGTACACTAAACCGAGCCCTAACCCTAACTCAAACCCTAACCCTAACCCAAACCCTACGCCGTACCCGAACCCCTCCCCGAACCCGTACCCTAAGCCGTACCCTAAGCCTAACCCTAAGCCTAACCCTAACCCTAGGCTACCCTTGACTGCTTCTGCCTCCAATAGATTTCCTAAGCACTAGTGTTTGAAGGAACAGCTTAAAAAGAGAATCCTAATGTGATTTCTTTATAATGGGTGTGTTCCTTATCTTATCCTAGTGTCTAAACTCTTCTCCATGGCTGGACCCCCAAATAATATTCCTTTACGTGCTAAGGGGTATCTAGAGAGTGGGATAGGTTTAATAACTACCCTAACCCTAACGCGTACCCTAACCCTAACCCCTACCCTAACCCTAACACGTACCCTAATCCTAACCCGTACACTAAACCGAGCCCTAACCCTAACTCAAACCCTAACCCTAACCCATACCCTACGCCGTACCCGAACCCCTCCCCGAACCCGTAGCCTAAGCCGTACCCTAAGCCTAACCCTAAGCCTAACCCTAACCCTAGGCTACCCTTGACTGCTTCTGCCTCCAATAGATTTCCTAAGCACTAGTGTTTGAAGGAACAGCTTAAAAAGAGAATCCTAATGTGATTTCTTTATAATGGGTGTGTTCCTTATCTTATCCTAGTGTCTAAACTCTTCTCCATGGCTGGACCCCCAAATAATATTCCTTTACGTGCTAAGGGGTATCTAGAGAGTGGGATAGGTTTAATAACTACCCTAACCCTAACACGTACCCTAACCCTAACCCCTACCCTAACCCTAACACGTACCCTAATCCTAACCCGTACCCTGAACCGAGCCCTAACCCTAAGACTAACCCTAACCCTAACCCTAACCCATACCCTACGCCGTACCCGAACCCCTCCCCGAACCCGTACCCTAAGCCGTACCCTAAGCCTAACCCTAAGCCTAACCCTAACCCTAGGCTACCCTTGACTGCTTCTGCCTCCAATAGATTTCCTAAGCACTAGTGTTTTAAGGAACGGCTTAAAAACAGAATCCTAATGTGATTTCTTTATAATGGGTGTGTTCCTTATCTTATCCTAGTGTCTAAACTCTTCTCCATGGCTGGACCCGCAAATAATATTCCTTTACGTGCTAAGGGGTATCTAGAGAGTGGGATAGGTTTACTAACTACCCTAACCTAATGCGTACCCTAACCCTAACCCCTACCCTAACCCTAACACGTACCCTAATCCTAACCCGTACACTAAACCGAGCCCTAACCCTAACTCAAACCCTAACCCTAACCCATACCCTACGCCGTACCCGAACCCCTCCCCGAACCCGTAGCCTAAGCCGTACCCTAAGCCTAACCCTAAGCCTAACCCTAACCCTAGGCTACCCTTGACTGCTTCTGCCTCCAATAGATTTCCTAAGCACTAGTGTTTTAAGGAACGGCTTAAAAACAGAATCCTAATGTGATTTCTTTATAATGGGTGTGTTCCTTATCTTATCCTAGTGTCTAAACTCTTCTCCATGGCTGGACGCCCAAATAATATTCCTTTACGTGCTAAGGGGTATCTAGAGAGTGGGATAGGTTTAATAACTACCCTAACCCTAACGCGTACCCTAACCCTAACCCCTACCCTAACCCTAACACGTACCCTAATCCTAACCCGTACCCTAAACCGAGCCCTAACCCTTACACTAACCCTAACCCTAACACTAACCCATACCCTACGCCGTACCCGAACCCCTCCCCGAACCCGTACCCTAAGCCGTACCCTAACCCAAACCCTAAGCCTAACCCTAACCCTAGGCTACCCTTGACTGCTACTGCCTCCAATAGATTTCCTAAGCACTAGTGTTTTAAGGAACAGCTTAAAAAGAGAATCCTAATGTGATTTCTTTATAATGGGTGTGTTCCTTATCTTATCCTAGTGTCTAAACTCTTCTCCATGGCTGGACCCCCAAATAATATTCCTTTACATGCTAAGGGGTATCTAGAGAGTGGGATAGGTTTAATAACTACCCTAACCCTAAAGCGTACCCTAACCCTAACCCCTACCCTAACCCTAACACGTACCCTAATCCTAACCCGTACCCTAAACCGAGACCTAAAGCTAAAACTAACCCTAACCCTAACCCTAACCCATACCCTACGCCGTACCCGAACCCCTACACGAACCCGTACCCTAAGCCGTACCCTAACCCTAACCCTAAGCCTAACCCTAACCCTAGGCTACCCTTGACTGCTTCTGCCTCCAATAGATTTCCTAAGCACTAGTGCTTTAAGGAAAAGCTTAAAAAGAGAATCCTAAAGTGATTTCTTTATAATGGGTGTGTTCCTTATCTTATCCTAGTGTCTAAACTCTTCTCCATGGCTGGACCCCCAAATAATATTCCTTTACGTGCTAAGGGGTATCTAGAGAGTGGGATAGGTTTAATAACTACCCTAACCCTAACGCGTACCCTAACCCTAACCCCTACCCTAACCCTAACACGTACCCTAATCGTAACCCGTACCCTAAACCGAGCCCTAACCCTAACACTAACCCTAACCCTAACCCTAACCCATACCCTACACCGTACCTGAACCCCTCCCCGAACCCGTACCCTAAGCAGTACCCTAACCCTAACCCTAAGCCTAACCCTAACCCTAGGCTACCCTTGACTGCTTCTGCCTCCAATAGATTTCCTAAGCACTAGTGTTTGAAGGAACAGCTTAAAAAGAGAATCCTAATGTGATTTCTTTATAATGGGTGTGTTCCTTATCTTATCCTAGTGTCTAAACTCTTCTCCATGGCTGGACCCCCAAATAATATTCCTTTACGTGCTAAGGGGTATCTAGAGAGTGGGATAGGTTTACTAACTACCCTAACCCTAACGTGTACCCTAACCCTAACCCCTACCCTAACCCTAACACGTACCCTAATCCTAACCCGTACCCTAAACCGAGCCCTAACCCTAACACTAACCCTAACCCTAACCCTAACCCATACTCTACGCCGTACCCGAACCCCTCCCCGAACCCCTACCCTAAGCCATACCCTAACCCTAACCCTAAGCCTAACCCTAACCCTAGGCTACCCTTGACTGCTTCTGCCTCCAATAGATTTCCTAAGCACTAGTGTTTGAAGGAACAGCTTAAAAAGAGAATCCTAATGTGATTTCTTTATAATGGGTGTGTTCCTTATCTTATCCTAGTGTCTAAACTCTTCTCCATGGCTGGTCCCCCAAATAATATTGCTTTACGTGCTAAGGGGTATCTAGAGAGTGGGATAGGTTTAATAACTACCCTAACCCTAACGCGTACCCTAACCCTAACCCCTACCCTAACCCTAACACGTACCCTAATCCTAACCCGTACCCTGAACCGAGCCCTAACCCTAACACTAACCCTAACCCTAACCCTAACCCATACCCTACGCCGTACCCGAACCCCTCCCCGAACCCGTACCCTAAGCCGTACCCTAAGCCTAACCCTAACCCTAGGCTACCCTTGACTGCTTCTGCCTCCAATAGATTTCCTAAGCACTAGTGTTTTAAGGAACGGCTTAAAAACAGAATCCTAATGTGATTTCTTTATAATGGGTGTGTTCCTTATCTTATCCTAGTGTCTAAACTCTTCTCCATGGCTAGACCCCCAAATAATATTCCTTTACGTGCTAAGGGGTATCTAGAGAGTGGGATAGGTTTAATAACTACCCTAACCCTAACGCGTACCCTAACCCTAACCCCTACCCTAACCCTAAAACGTACCATAATCCTAAACCGTACACTAAACCGAGCCCTAACCCTAACTCAAACCCTAACCCTAACCCATACCCTACGCCGTACCCGAACCCCTCCCCGAACCCGTACCCTAAGCCGTACCCTAAGCCTAACCCTAAGCCTAACCCTAACCCTAGGCTACCCTTGACTGCTTCTGCCTCCAATAGATTTCCTAAGCACTAGTGTTTGAAGGAACAGCTTAAAAAGAGAATCCTAATGTGATTTCTTTATAATGGGTGTGTTCCTTATCTTATCCTATTGTCTAAACTCTTCTCCATGGCTGGACCCGCAAATAATATTCCTTTACGTGCTAAGGGGTATCTAGAGAGTGGTATAGGTTTAATAACTACCCTAACCCTAACGCATAACCTAACCCTAACCCCTACCCTAACCCTAACACGTACCCTAATCCTAACCCGTACACTAAACCGAGCCCTAACCCTAACTCAAACCCTAACCCTAACCCATACCCTACGCCGTACCCGAACCCCTCCCCGAACCCGTAGCCTAAGCCGTACCCTAAGCCTAACCCTAAGCCTAACCCTAACCCTAGGCTACCCATGACTGCTTCTGCCTCCAATAGATTTCCTAAGCACTAGTGTTTGAAGGAACAGCTTAAAAAGAGAATCCTAATGTGATTTGTTTATAATGGGTGTGTTCCTTATCTTATCCTAGTGTCTAAACTCTTCTCCATGGCTGGACCCTCAAATAATATTCCTTTACGTGCTAAGGGGTATCTAGAGAGTGGGATAGGTTTAATAACTACCCTAACCCTAACGCGTACCCTAACCCTAACCCCTACCCTAACCCTAAAACGTACCCTAATCCTAACCCGTACACTAAACCGAGCCCTAACCCTAACTCAAACCCTAACCCTAACCCATACCCTACGCCGTACCCGAACCCCTCCCCGAACCCGTAGCCTAAGCCGTACCCTAAGCCTAACCCTAAGCCTAACCCTAACCCTAGGCTACCCTTGACTGCTTCTGCCTCCAATAGATTTCCTAAGCACTAGTGTTTGAAGGAACAGCTTAAAAAGAGAATCCTAATGTGATTTCTTTATAATGGGTGTGTTCCTTATCTTATCCTAGTGTCTAAACTCTTCTCCATGGCTGGACCCCCAAATAATATTCCTTTACGTGCTAAGGGGTATCTAGAGAGTGGGATAGGTTTAATAACTACCCTAACCCTAACACGTACCCTAACCCTAACCCCTACCCTAACCCTAACACGTACCCTAATCCTAACCCGTACCCTGAACCGAGCCCTAACCCTAAGACTAACCCTAACCCTAACCCTAACCCATACCCTACGCCGTACCCGAACCCCTCCCCGAACCCGTACCCTAAGCCGTACCCTAAGCCTAACCCTAAGCCTAACCCTAACCCTAGGCTACCCTTGACTGCTTCTGCCTCCAATAGATTTCCTAAGCACTAGTGTTTTAAGGAACGGCTTAAAAACAGAATCCTAATGTGATTTCTTTATAATGGGTGTGTTCCTTATCTTATCCTAGTGTCTAAACTCTTCTCCATGGCTGGACCCGCAAATAATATTCCTTTACGTGCTAAGGGGTATCTAGAGAGTGGGATAGGTTTACTAACTACCCTAACCTAATGCGTACCCTAACCCTAACCCCTACCCTAACCCTAACACGTACCCTAATCCTAACCCGTACACTAAACCGAGCCCTAACCCTAACTCAAACCCTAACCCTAACCCATACCCTACGCCGTACCCGAACCCCTCCCCGAACCCGTAGCCTAAGCCGTACCCTAAGCCTAACCCTAAGCCTAACCCTAACCCTAGGCTACCCTTGACTGCTTCTGCCTCCAATAGATTTCCAAAGCACTAGTGTTTTAAGGAACGGCTTAAGAACAGAATCCTAATGTGATTTCTTTATAATGGGTGTGTTCCTTATCTTATCCTAGTGTCTAAACTCTTCTCCATGGCTGGACCCCCAAATAATATTCCTTTACATGCTAAGGGGTATCTAGAGAGTGGGATAGGTTTAATAACTACCCTAACCCTAAAGCGTACCCTAACCCTAACCCCTACCCTAACCCTAACACGTACCCTAATCCTAACCCGTACCCTAAACCGAGACCTAAAGCTAAAACTAACCCTAACCCTAACCCTAACCCATACCCTACGCCGTACCCGAACCCCTACACGAACCCGTACCCTAAGCCGTACCCTAACCCTAACCCTAAGCCTAACCCTAACCCTAGGCTACCCTTGACTGCTTCTGCCTCCAATAGATTTCCTAAGCACTAGTGCTTTAAGGAAAAGCTTAAAAAGAGAATCCTAAAGTGATTTCTTTATAATGGGTGTGTTCCTTATCTTATCCTAGTGTCTAAACTCTTCTCCATGGCTGGACCCCCAAATAATATTCCTTTACGTGCTAAGGGGTATCTAGAGAGTGGGATAGGTTTAATAACTACCCTAACCCTAACGCGTACCCTAACCCTAACCCCTACCCTAACCCTAACACGTACCCTAATCGTAACCCGTACCCTAAACCGAGCCCTAACCCTAACACTAACCCTAACCCTAACCCTAACCCATACCCTACACCGTACCTGAACCCCTCCCCGAACCCGTACCCTAAGCAGTACCCTAACCCTAACCCTAAGCCTAACCCTAACCCTAGGCTACCCTTGACTGCTTCTGCCTCCAATAGATTTCCTAAGCACTAGTGTTTGAAGGAACAGCTTAAAAAGAGAATCCTAATGTGATTTCTTTATAATGGGTGTGTTCCTTATCTTATCCTAGTGTCTAAACTCTTCTCCATGGCTGGACCCCCAAATAATATTCCTTTACGTGCTAAGGGGTATCTAGAGAGTGGGATAGGTTTACTAACTACCCTAACCCTAACGTGTACCCTAACCCTAACCCCTACCCTAACCCTAACACGTACCCTAATCCTAACCCGTACCCTAAACCGAGCCCTAACCCTAACACTAACCCTAACCCTAACCCTAACCCATACTCTACGCCGTACCCGAACCCCTCCCCGAACCCCTACCCTAAGCCATACCCTAACCCTAACCCTAAGCCTAACCCTAACCCTAGGCTACCCTTGACTGCTTCTGCCTCCAATAGATTTCCTAAGCACTAGTGTTTGAAGGAACAGCTTAAAAAGAGAATCCTAATGTGATTTCTTTATAATGGGTGTGTTCCTTATCTTATCCTAGTGTCTAAACTCTTCTCCATGGCTGGTCCCCCAAATAATATTGCTTTACGTGCTAAGGGGTATCTAGAGAGTGGGATAGGTTTAATAACTACCCTAACCCTAACGCGTACCCTAACCCTAACCCCTACCCTAACCCTAACACGTACCCTAATCCTAACCCGTACCCTGAACCGAGCCCTAACCCTAACACTAACCCTAACCCTAACCCTAACCCATACCCTACGCCGTACCCGAACCCCTCCCCGAACCCGTACCCTAAGCCGTACCCTAAGCCTAACCCTAACCCTAGGCTACCCTTGACTGCTTCTGCCTCCAATAGATTTCCTAAGCACTAGTGTTTTAAGGAACGGCTTAAAAACAGAATCCTAATGTGATTTCTTTATAATGGGTGTGTTCCTTATCTTATCCTAGTGTCTAAACTCTTCTCCATGGCTAGACCCCCAAATAATATTCCTTTACGTGCTAAGGGGTATCTAGAGAGTGGGATAGGTTTAATAACTACCCTAACCCTAACGGGTACCCTAACCCTAACCCCTACCCTAACCCTAAAACGTACCATAATCCTAAACCGTACACTAAACCGAGCCCTAACCCTAACTCAAACCCTAACCCTAACCCATACCCTACGCCGTACCCGAACCCCTCCCCGAACCCGTACCCTAAGCCGTACCCTAAGCCTAACCCTAAGCCTAACCCTAACCCTAGGCTACCCTTGACTGCTTCTGCCTCCAATAGATTTCCTAAGCACTAGTGTTTGAAGGAACAGCTTAAAAAGAGAATCCTAATGTGATTTCTTTATAATGGGTGTGTTCCTTATCTTATCCTAGTGTCTAAACTCTTCTCCATGGCTGGACCCGCAAATAATATTCCTTTACGTGCTAAGGGGTATCTAGAGAGTGGTATAGGTTTAATAACTACCCTAACCCTAACGCATACCCTAACCCTAACCCCTACCCTAACCCTAACACGTACCCTAATCCTAACCCGTACACTAAACCGAGCCCTAACCCTAACTCAAACCCTAACCCTAACCCATACCCTACGCCGTACCCGAACCCCTCCCCGAACCCGTAGCCTAAGCCGTACCCTAAGCCTAACCCTAAGCCTAACCCTAACCCTAGGCTACCCATGACTGCTTCTGCCTCCAATAGATTTCCTAAGCACTAGTGTTTGAAGGAACAGCTTAAAAAGAGAATCCTAATGTGATTTGTTTATAATGGGTGTGTTCCTTATCTTATCCTAGTGTCTAAACTCTTCTCCATGGCTGGACCCTCAAATAATATTCCTTTACGTGCTAAGGGGTATCTAGAGAGTGGGATAGGTTTAATAACTACCCTAACCCTAACGCGTACCCTAACCCTAACCCCTACCCTAACCCTAAAACGTACCCTAATCCTAACCCGTACACTAAACCGAGCCCTAACCCTAACTCAAACCCTAACCCTAACCCTAACCCATACCCTACGCCGTACCCGAACCCCTCCCCGAACCCGTACCCTAAGCCGTACCCTAACCCTAACCCTAAGCCTAACCCTAACCCTAGGCTACCCTTGACTGCTTCTGCCTCCAATAGATTTCCTAAGCACTAGTGTTTGAAGGAACAGCTTAAAAAGAGAATCCTAATGTGATTTCTTTATAATGGGTGTGTTCCTTATCTTATCCTAGTGTCTAAACTCTTCTCCATGGCTGGACCCCCAAATAATATTCCTTTACGTGCTAAGGGGTATCTAGAGAGTGGGATAGGGTTACTAACTACCCTAACCCTAATGCGTACCCTAACCCTAACCCCTACCCTAACCCTAACACGTACCCTAATCCTAACCCGTACCCTAAACCGAGCCCTAACCCTAACACGAACGCTAACCCTAACCCTAACCCATACCCTACGCCGTACCCGAACCCCTCCCCGAACCCCTACCCTAAGCCGTACCCTAACCCTAACCCTAAGCCTAACCCTAACCCTAGGCTACCCTTGACTGCTTCTGCCTCCAATAGATTTCCTAAGCACTAGTGTTTTAAGGAACGGCTTAAAAACAGAATCCTAATGTGATTTCTTTATAATGGGTGTGTTCCTTATCTTATCCTAGTGTCTAAACTCTTCTCCATGGCTGGACGCCCAAATAATATTCCTTTACGTGCTAAGGGGTATCTAGAGAGTGGGATAGGTTTAATAACTACCCTAACCCTAACGCGTACCCTAACCCTAACCCCTACCCTAACCCTAACACGTACCCTAATCCTAACCCGTACCCTAAACCGAGCCCTAACCCTTACACTAACCCTAACCCTAACACTAACCCATACCCTACGCCGTACCCGAACCCCTCCCCGAACCCGTACCCTAAGCCGTACCCTAACCCAAACCCTAAGCCTAACCCTAACCCTAGGCTACCCTTGACTGCTACTGCCTCCAATAGATTTCCTAAGCACTAGTGTTTTAAGGAACAGCTTAAAAAGAGAATCCTAATGTGATTTCTTTATAATGGGTGTGTTCCTTATCTTATCCTAGTGTCTAAACTCTTCTCCATGGCTGGACCCCCAAATAATATTCCTTTACATGCTAAGGGGTATCTAGAGAGTGGGATAGGTTTAATAACTACCCTAACCCTAAAGCGTACCCTAACCCTAACCCCTACCCTAACCCTAACACGTACCCTAATCCTAACCCGTACCCTAAACCGAGACCTAAAGCTAAAACTAACCCTAACCCTAACCCTAACCCATACCCTACGCCGTACCCGAACCCCTACACGAACCCGTACCCTAAGCCGTACCCTAAGCCTAACCCTAAGCCTAACCCTAACCCTAGGCTACCCTTGACTGCTTCTGCCTCCAATAGATTTCCTAAGCACTAGTGCTTTAAGGAAAAGCTTAAAAAGAGAATCCTAAAGTGATTTCTTTATAATGGGTGTGTTCCTTATCTTATCCTAGTGTCTAAACTCTTCTCCATGGCTGGACCCCCAAATAATATTCCTTTACGTGCTAAGGGGTATCTAGAGAGTGGGATAGGTTTAATAACTACCCTAACCCTAACGCGTACCCTAACCCTAACCCCTACCCTAACCCTAACACGTACCCTAATCGTAACCCGTACCCTAAACCGAGCCCTAACCCTAACACTAACCCTAACCCTAACCCTAACCCATACCCTACACCGTACCCGAACCCCTCCCCGAACCCGTACCCTAAGCCGTACCCTAACCCTAACCCTAAGCCTAACCCTAACCCTAGGCTACCCTTGACTGCTTCTGCCTCCAATAGATTTCCTAAACACTAGTGTTTTAAGGAACGGCTTAAAAACAGAATCCTAATGTGATTTCTTTATAATGGGTGTGTTCCTTATCTTATCCTAGTGTCTAAACTCTTCTCTATGGCTGGACCCCCAAATAATATTCCTTTACGTGCTAAGGGGTATCTAGAGAGTGGGATAGGTTTACTAACTACCCTAACCCTAACGCGTACCCTAACCCTAACCCCTACCCTAACCCTAACACGTACCCTAATCCTAACCCGTACCCTAAACCGAGCCCTAACCCTAACACTAACCCTAACCCTAACCCTAACCCATACCCTACGCCGTACCCGAACCCCTCCCCGAACCCCTACCCTAAGCCGTACCCTAACCCTAACCCTAAGCCTAACCCAAACCCTAGGCTACCCTTGACTGCTTCTGCCTCCAATAGATTTCCTAAGCACTAGTGTTTGAAGGAACAGCTTAAAAAGAGAATCCTAATGTGATTTATTTATAATGGGTGTGTTCCTTATCTTATCCTAGTGTCTAAACTCTTCTCCATGTCTGGACCCCCAAATAATATTGCTTTACGTGCTAAGGGGTATCTAGAGAGTGGGATAGGTTTAATAACTACCCTAACCCTAACGCGTACCCTAACCCTAACCCCTACCCTAACCCTAACACGTACCCTAATCCTAACCCGTACCCTGAACCGAGCCCTAACCCTAACACTAACCCTAACCCTAACCCTAACCCATACCCTACGCCGTACCCGAACCCCTCCCCGAACCCGTACCCTAAGCCTAACCCTAAGCCTAACCCTAACCCGTACCCTAATCCTAACCCGTACCCTAAACTGAGCCCTAACCCTAACACTAACCCTAACCCTAACCCTAACCCATACCCTATGCCGTACCCGAACCCCTCCCCGAACCCGTACCCTAAGCCGTACCCTAAGCCTAACCCTAAGCCTAACCCTAACCCTTGGCTACCCTTGACTGCTTCTGCCTCCAATAGATTTCCTAAGCACTAGTGTTTGAAGGAACAGCTTAAAAAGAGAATCCTAATGTGATTTCTTTATAATGGGTGTGTTCCTTATCTTATCCTAGTGTCTAAACTCTTCTCCATGGCTGGACCCACAAATAATATTCCTTTACGTGCTAAGGGGTATCTAGAGAGTGGGATAGGTTTAATAACTACCCTAACCCTAACGCGTACCCTAACCCTAACCCCTACCCTAACCCTAAAACGTACCCTAATCCTAACCCGTACACTAAACCGAGCCCTAACCCTAACTCAAACCCTAACCCTAACCCAAACCCTACGCCGTACCCGAACCCCTCCCCGAACCCGTACCCTAAGCCGTACCCTAAGCCTAACCCTAAGCCTAACCCTAACCCTAGGCTACCCTTGACTGCTTCTGCCTCCAATAGATTTCCTAAGCACTAGTGTTTGAAGGAACAGCTTAAAAAGAGAATCCTAATGTGATTTCTTTATAATGGGTGTGTTCCTTATCTTATCCTAGTGTCTAAACTCTTCTCCATGGCTGGACCCCCAAATAATATTCCTTTACGTGCTAAGGGGTATCTAGAGAGTGGGATAGGTTTAATAACTACCCTAACCCTAACGCGTACCCTAACCCTAACCCCTACCCTAACCCTAAAACGTACCCTAATCCTAAACCGTACACTAAACCGAGCCCTAACCCTAACTCAAACCCTAACCCTAACCCATACCCTACGCCGTACCCGAACCCCTCCCCGAACCCGTACCCTAAGCCGTACCCTAAGCCTAACCCTAAGCCTAACCCTAACCCTAGGCTACCCTTGACTGCTTCTGCCTCCAATAGATTTCCTAAGCACTAGTGTTTGAAGGAACAGCTTAAAAAGAGAATCCTAATGTGATTTCTTTATAATGGGTGTGTTCCTTATCTTATCCTAGTGTCTAAACTCTTCTCCATGGCTGGACCCCCAAATAATATTCCTTTACGTGCTAAGGGGTATCTAGAGAGTGGGATAGGTTTAATAACTACCCTAACCCTAACGCGTACCCTAACCCTAACCCCTACCCTAACCCTAACACGTACCCTAATCCTAACCCGTACACTAAACCGAGCCCTAACCCTAACTCAAACCCTAACCCTAACCCATACCCTACGCCGTACCCGAACCCCTCCCCGAACCCGTAGCCTAAGCCGTACCCTAAGCCTAACCCTAAGCCTAACCCTAACCCTAGGCTACCCTTGACTGCTTCTGCCTCCAATAGATTTCCTAAGCACTAGTGTTTGAAGGAACAGCTTAAAAAGAGAATCCTAATGTGATTTCTTTATAATGGGTGTGTTCCTTATCTTATCCTAGTGTCTAAACTCTTCTCCATGGCTGGACCCCCAAATAATATTCCTTTACGTGCTAAGGGGTATCTAGAGAGTGGGATAGGTTTAATAACTACCCTAACCCTAACACGTACCCTAACCCTAACCCCTACCCTAACCCTAACACGTACCCTAATCCTAACCCGTACCCTGAACCGAGCCCTAACCCTAAGACTAACCCTAACCCTAACCCTAACCCATACCCTACGCCATACCCGAACCCCTCCCCGAACCCGTACCCTAAGCCGTACCCTAAGCCTAACCCTAAGCCTAACCCTAACCCTAGGCTACCCTTGACTGCTTCTGCCTCCAATAGATTTCCTAAGCACTAGTGTTTTAAGGAACGGCTTAAAAACAGAATCCTAATGTGATTTCTTTATAATGGGTGTGTTCCTTATCTTATCCTAGTGTCTAAACTCTTCTCCATGGCTGGACCCGCAAATAATATTCCTTTACGTGCTAAGGGGTATCTAGAGAGTGGGATAGGTTTACTAACTACCCTAACCTAATGCGTACCCTAACCCTAACCCCTACCCTAACCCTAACACGTACCCTAATCCTAACCCGTACACTAAACCGAGCCCTAACCCTAACTCAAACCCTAACCCTAACCCATACCCTACGCCGTACCCGAACCCCTCCCCGAACCCGTAGCCTAAGCCGTACCCTAAGCCTAACCCTAAGCCTAACCCTAACCCTAGGCTACCCTTGACTGCTTCTGCCTCCAATAGATTTCCTAAGCACTAGTGTTTTAAGGAACGGCTTAAAAACAGAATCCTAATGTGATTTCTTTATAATGGGTGTGTTCCTTATCTTATCCTAGTGTCTAAACTCTTCTCCATGGCTGGACGCCCAAATAATATTCCTTTACGTGCTAAGGGGTATCTAGAGAGTGGGATAGGTTTAATAACTACCCTAACCCTAACGCGTACCCTAACCCTAACCCCTACCCTAACCCTAACACGTACCCTAATCCTAACCCGTACCCTAAACCGAGCCCTAACCCTTACACTAACCCTAACCCTAACACTAACCCATACCCTACGCCGTACCCGAACCCCTCCCCGAACCCGTACCCTAAGCCGTACCCTAACCCAAACCCTAAGCCTAACCCTAACCCTAGGCTACCCTTGACTGCTACTGCCTCCAATAGATTTCCTAAGCACTAGTGTTTTAAGGAACAGCCTAAAAAGAGAATCCTAATGTGATTTCTTTATAATGGGTGTGTTCCTTATCTTATCCTAGTGTCTAAACTCTTCTCCATGGCTGGACCCCCAAATAATATTCCTTTACATGCTAAGGGGTATCTAGAGAGTGGGATAGGTTTAATAACTACCCTAACCCTAAAGCGTACCCTAACCCTAACCCCTACCCTAACCCTAACACGTACCCTAATCCTAACCCGTACCCTAAACCGAGACCTAAAGCTAAAACTAACCCTAACCCTAACCCTAACCCATACCCTACGCCGTACCCGAACCCCTACACGAACCCGTACCCTAAGCCGTACCCTAACCCTAACCCTAAGCCTAACCCTAACCCTAGGCTACCCTTGACTGCTTCTGCCTCCAATAGATTTCCTAAGCACTAGTGCTTTAAGGAAAAGCTTAAAAAGAGAATCCTAAAGTGATTTCTTTATAATGGGTGTGTTCCTTATCTTATCCTAGTGTCTAAACTCTTCTCCATGGCTGGACCCCCAAATAATATTCCTTTACGTGCTAAGGGGTATCTAGAGAGTGGGATAGGTTTAATAACTACCCTAACCCTAACGCGTACCCTAACCCTAACCCCTACCCTAACCCTAACACGTACCCTAATCGTAACCCGTACCCTAAACCGAGCCCTAACCCTAACACTAACCCTAACCCTAACCCTAACCCATACCCTATGCCGTACCCGAACCCCTCCCCGAACCCGTACCCTAAGCCGTACCCTAAGCCTAACCCTAAGCCTAACCCTAACCCTTGGCTACCCTTGACTGCTTCTGCCTCCAATAGATTTCCTAAGCACTAGTGTTTGAAGGAACAGCTTAAAAAGAGAATCCTAATGTGATTTCTTTATAATGGGTGTGTTCCTTATCTTATCCTAGTGTCTAAACTCTTCTCCATGGCTGGACCCACAAATAATATTCCTTTACGTGCTAAGGGGTATCTAGAGAGTGGGATAGGTTTAATAACTACCCTAACCCTAACGCGTACCCTAACCCTAACCCCTACCCTAACCCTAAAACGTACCCTAATCCTAACCCGTACACTAAACCGAGCCCTAACCCTAACTCAAACCCTAACCCTAACCCAAACCCTAAGCCGTACCCGAACCCCTCCCCGAACCCGTACCCTAAGCCGTACCCTAAGCCTAACCCTAAGCCTAACCCTAACCCTAGGCTACCCTTGACTGCTTCTGCCTCCAATAGATTTCCTAAGCACTAGTGTTTGAAGGAACAGCTTAAAAAGAGAATCCTAATGTGATTTCTTTATAATGGGTGTGTTCCTTATCTTATCCTAGTGTCTAAACTCTTCTCCATGGCTGGACCCCCAAATAATATTCCTTTACGTGCTAAGGGGTATCTAGAGAGTGGGATAGGTTTAATAACTACCCTAACCCTAACGCGTACCCTAACCCTAACCCCTACCCTAACCCTAAAACGTACCCTAATCCTAAACCGTACACTAAACCGAGCCCTAACCCTAACTCAAACCCTAACCCTAACCCATACCCTACGCCGTACCCGAACCCCTCCCCGAACCCGTACCCTAAGCCGTACCCTAAGCCTAACCCTAAGCCTAACCCTAACCCTAGGCTACCCTTGACTGCTTCTGCCTCCAATAGATTTCCTAAGCACTAGTGTTTGAAGGAACAGCTTAAAAAGAGAATCCTAATGTGATTTCTTTATAATGGGTGTGTTCCTTATCTTATCCTAGTGTCTAAACTCTTCTCCATGGCTGGACCCCCAAATAATATTCCTTTACGTGCTAAGGGGTATCTAGAGAGTGGGATAGGTTTAATAACTACCCTAACCCTAACGCGTACCCTAACCCTAACCCCTACCCTAACCCTAACACGTACCCTAATCCTAACCCGTACACTAAACCGAGCCCTAACCCTAACTCAAACCCTAACCCTAACCCATACCCTACGCCGTACCCGAACCCCTCCCCGAACCCGTAGCCTAAGCCGTACCCTAAGCCTAACCCTAAGCCTAACCCTAACCCTAGGCTACCCTTGACTGCTTCTGCCTCCAATAGATTTCCTAAGCACTAGTGTTTGAAGGAACAGCTTAAAAAGAGAATCCTAATGTGATTTCTTTATAATGGGTGTGTTCCTTATCTTATCCTAGTGTCTAAACTCTTCTCCATGGCTGGACCCCCAAATAATATTCCTTTACGTGCTAAGGGGTATCTAGAGAGTGGGATAGGTTTAATAACTACCCTAACCCTAACACGTACCCTAACCCTAACCCCTACCCTAACCCTAACACGTACCCTAATCCTAACCCGTACCCTGAACCGAGCCCTAACCCTAAGACTAACCCTAACCCTAACCCTAACCCATACCCTACGCCGTACCCGAACCCCTCCCCGAACCCGTACCCTAAGCCGTACCCTAAGCCTAACCCTAAGCCTAACCCTAACCCTAGGCTACCCTTGACTGCTTCTGCCTCCAATAGATTTCCTAAGCACTAGTGTTTTAAGGAACGGCTTAAAAACAGAATCCTAATGTGATTTCTTTATAATGGGTGTGTTCCTTATCTTATCCTAGTGTCTAAACTCTTCTCCATGGCTGGACCCGCAAATAATATTCCTTTACGTGCTAAGGGGTATCTAGAGAGTGGGATAGGTTTACTAACTACCCTAACCTAATGCGTACCCTAACCCTAACCCCTACCCTAACCCTAACACGTACCCTAATCCTAACCCGTACACTAAACCGAGCCCTAACCCTAACTCAAACCCTAACCCTAACCCATACCCTACGCCGTACCCGAACCCCTCCCCGAACCCGTAGCCTAAGCCGTACCCTAAGCCTAACCCTAAGCCTAACCCTAACCCTAGGCTACCCTTGACTGCTTCTGCCTCCAATAGATTTCCTAAGCACTAGTGTTTTAAGGAACGGCTTAAAAACAGAATCCTAATGTGATTTCTTTATAATGGGTGTGTTCCTTATCTTATCCTAGTGTCTAAACTCTTCTCCATGGCTGGACGCCCAAATAATATTCCTTTACATGCTAAGGGGTATCTAGAGAGTGGGATAGGTTTAATAACTACCCTAACCCTAACGCGTACCCTAACCCTAACCCCTACCCTAACCCTAACACGTACCCTAATCCTAACCCGTACCCTAAACCGAGCCCTAACCCTTACACTAACCCTAACCCTAACACTAACCCATACCCTACGCCGTACCCGAACCCCTCCCCGAACCCGTACCCTAAGCCGTACCCTAACCCAAACCCTAAGCCTAACCCTAACCCTAGGCTACCCTTGACTGCTACTGCCTCCAATAGATTTCCTAAGCACTAGTGTTTTAAGGAACAGCTTAAAAAGAGAATCCTAATGTGATTTCTTTATAATGGGTGTGTTCCTTATCTTATCCTAGTGTCTAAACTCTTCTCCATGGCTGGACCCCCAAATAATATTCCTTTACATGCTAAGGGGTATCTAGAGAGTGGGATAGGTTTAATAACTACCCTAACCCTAAAGCGTACCCTAACCCTAACCCCTACCCTAACCCTAACACGTACCCTAATCCTAACCCGTACCCTAAACCGAGACCTAAAGCTAAAACTAACCCTAACCCTAACCCTAACCCATACCCTACGCCGTACCCGAACCCCTACACGAACCCGTACCCTAAGCCGTACCCTAACCCTAACCCTAAGCCTAACCCTAACCCTAGGCTACCCTTGACTGCTTCTGCCTCCAATAGATTTCCTAAGCACTAGTGCTTTAAGGAAAAGCTTAAAAAGAGAATCCTAAAGTGATTTCTTTATAATGGGTGTGTTCCTTATCTTATCCTAGTGTCTAAACTCTTCTCCATGGCTGGACCCCCAAATAATATTCCTTTACGTGCTAAGGGGTATCTAGAGAGTGGGATAGGTTTAATAACTACCCTAACCCTAACGCGTACCCTAACCCTAACCCCTACCCTAACCCTAACACGTACCCTAATCGTAACCCGTACCCTAAACCGAGCCCTAACCCTAACACTAACCCTAACCCTAACCCTAACCCATACCCTACACCGTACCCGAACCCCTCCCCGAACCCGTACCCTAAGCCGTACCCTAACCCTAACCCTAAGCCTAACCCTAACCCTAGGCTACCCTTGACTGCTTCTGCCTCCAATAGATTTCCTAAGCACTAGTGTTTTAAGGAACGGCTTAAAAACAGAATCCTAATGTGATTTCTTTATAATGGGTGTGTTCCTTATCTTATCCTAGTGTCTAAACTCTTCTCCATGGCTGGACCCCCAAATAATATTCCTTTACGTGCTAAGGGGTATCTAGAGAGTGGGATAGGTTTAATAACTACCCTAACCCTAACACGTACCCTAACCCTAACCCCTACCCTAACCCTAACACGTACCCTAATCGTAACCCGTACCCTAAACTGAGACCTAACCCTAACACTAACCCTAACCCTAACCCATACCCTACGCCGTTCCCGAACCCCTCCCCGAACCCGTACCCTAAGCCGTACCCTAACCCTAACCCTAAGCCTAACCCTAACCCTAGGCTACCCTTGACTGCTTCTGCCTCCAATAGATTTCCTAAGCACTAGTGTTTTAAGGAACGGCTTAAAAACAGAATCCTAATGTGATTTCTTTATAATGGGTGTGTTCCTTATCTTATCCTAGGGTCTAAACTCTTCTCCATGTCTGGACCCCCAAATAATATTGCTTTACGTGCTAAGGGGTATCTAGAGAGTGGGATAGGTTTAATAACTACCCTAACCCTAACGCGTACCCTAACCCTAACCCCTACCCTAACCCTAACACGTACCCTAATCCTAACCCGTACCCTAAACCGAGCCCTAACCCTAACACTAACCCTAACCCTAACCCTAACCCATACCCTATGCCGTACCCGAACCCCTCCCCGAACCCGTACCCTAAGCCTAACCCTAAGCCTAACCCTAACCCTAGGCTACCCTTGACTGCTTCTGCCTCCAATAGATTTCCTAAGCACTAGTGTTTGAAGGAACAGCTTAAAAAGAGAATCCTAATGTGATTTCTTTATAATGGGTGTGTTCCTTATCTTATCCTAGTGTCTAAACTCTTCTCCATGGCTGGACCCCCAAATAATATTCCTTTACGTGCTAAGGGGTATCTAGAGAGTGGGATAGGTTTAATAACTACCCTAACCCTAACGCGTACCCTAACCCTAACCCCTACCCTAACCCTAAAACGTACCCTAATCCTAAACCGTACACTAAACCGAGCCCTAACCCTAACTCAAACCCTAACCCTAACCCATACCCTACGCCGTACCCGAACCCCTCCCCGAACCCGTACCCTAAGCCGTACCCTAAGCCTAACCCTAAGCCTAACCCTAACCCTAGGCTACCCTTGACTGCTTCTGCCTCCAATAGATTTCCTAAGCACTAGTGTTTGAAGGAAGAGCTTAAAAAGAGAATCCTAATGTGATTTCTTTATAATGGGTGTGTTCCTTATCTTATCCTAGTGTCTAAACTCTTCTCCATGGCTGGACCCCCAAATAATATTCCTTTACGTGCTAAGGGGTATCTAGAGAGTGGGATAGGTTTAATAACTACCCTAACCCTAACACGTACCCTAACCCTAACCCCTACCCTAACCCTAACACGTACCCTAATCCTAACCCGTACCCTGAACCGAGCCCTAACCCTAACACTAACCCTAACCCTAACCCTAACCCATACCCTACGCCGTACCCGAACCCCTCCCCGAACCCGTACCCTAAGCCGTACCCTAAGCCTAACCCTAAGCCTAACCCTAACCCTAGGCTACCCTTGACTGCTTCTGCCTCCAATAGATTTCCTAAGCACTAGTGTTTTAAGGAACGGCTTAAAAACAGAATCCTAATGTGATTTCTTTATAATGGGTGTGTTCCTTATCTTATCCTAGTGTCTAAACTCTTCTCCATGGCTGGACCCGCAAATAATATTCCTTTACGTGCTAAGGGGTATCTAGAGAGTGGGATAGGTTTACTAACTACCCTAACCTAATGCGTACCCTAACCCTAACCCCTACCCTAACCCTAACACGTACCCTAATCCTAACCCGTACACTAAACCGAGCCCTAACCCTAACTCAAACCCTAACCCTAACCCATACCCTACGCCGTACCCGAACCCCTCCCCGAACCCGTAGCCTAAGCCGTACCCTAAGCCTAACCCTAAGCCTAACCCTAACCCTAGGCTACCCTTGACTGCTTCTGCCTCCAATAGATTTCCTAAGCACTAGTGTTTTAAGGAACGGCTTAAAAACAGAATCCTAATGTGATTTCTTTATAATGGGTGTGTTCCTTATCTTATCCTAGTGTCTAAACTCTTCTCCATGGCTGGACGCCCAAATAATATTCCTTTACGTGCTAAGGGGTATCTAGAGAGTGGGATAGGTTTAATAACTACCCTAACCCTAACGCGTACCCTAACCCTAACCCCTACCCTAACCCTAACACGTACCCTAATCCTAACCCGTACCCTAAACCGAGCCCTAACCCTTACACTAACCCTAACCCTAACACTAACCCATACCCTACGCCGTACCCGAACCCCTCCCCGAACCCGTACCCTAAGCCGTACCCTAACCCAAACCCTAAGCCTAACCCTAACCCTAGGCTACCCTTGACTGCTACTGCCTCCAATAGATTTCCTAAGCACTAGTGTTTTAAGGAACAGCTTAAAAAGAGAATTCTAATGTGATTTCTTTATAATGGGTGTGTTCCTTATCTTCTCCTAGTGTCTAAACTCTTCTCCATGGCTGGACCCCCAAATAATATTCCTTTACATGCTAAGGGGTATCTAGAGAGTGGGATAGGTTTAATAACTACCCTAACCCTAAAGCGTACCCTAACCCTAACCCCTACCCTAACCCTAACACGTACCCTAATCCTAACCCGTACCCTAAACCGAGACCTAAAGCTAAAACTAAACCTAACCCTAACCCTAACCCATACCCTACGCCGTACCCGAACCCCTACACGAACCCGTACCCTAAGCCGTACCCTAACCCTAACCCTAAGCCTAACCCTAACCCTAGGCTACCCTTGACTGCTTCTGCCTCCAATAGATTTCCTAAGCACTAGTGCTTTAAGGAAAAGCTTAAAAAGAGAATCCTAAAGTGATTTCTTTATAATGGGTGTGTTCCTTATCTTATCCTAGTGTCTAAACTCTTCTCCATGGCTGGACCCCCAAATAATATTCCTTTACGTGCTAAGGGGTATCTAGAGAGTGGGATAGGTTTAATAACTACCCTAACCCTAACGCGTACCCTAACCCTAACCCCTACCCTAACCCTAACACGTACCCTAATCGTAACCCGTACCCTAAACCGAGCCCTAACCCTAACACTAACCCTAACCCTAACCCTAACCCATACCCTACACCGTACCCGAACCCCTCCCCGAACCCGTACCCTAAGCCGTACCCTAACCCTAACCCTAAGCCTAACCCTAACCCTAGGCTACCCTTGACTGCTTCTGCCTCCAATAGATTTCCTAAGCACTAGTGTTTTAAGGAACGGCTTAAAAACAGAATCCTAATGTGATTTCTTTATAATGGGTGTGTTCCTTATCTTATCCTAGTGTCTAAACTGTTCTCCATGGCTGGACCCCCAAATAATATTCCTTTACGTGCTAAGGGGTATCTAGAGAGTGGGATAGGTTTAATAACTACCCTAACCCTAACACGTACCCTAACCCTAACCCCTACCCTAACCCTAACACGTACCCTAATCGTAACCCGTACCCTAAACTGAGACCTAACCCTAACACTAACCCTAACCCTAACCCATACCCTACGCCGTTCCCGAACCCCTCCCCGAACCCGTACCCTAAGCCGTACCCTAACCCTAACCCTAAGCCTAACCCTAACCCTAGGCTACCCTTGACTGCTTCTGCCTCCAATAGATTTCCTAAGCACTAGTGTTTTAAGGAACGGCTTAAAAACAGAATCCTAATGTGATTTCTTTATAATGGGTGTGTTCCTTATCTTATCCTAGTGTCTAAACTCTTCTCCATGTCTGGACCCCCAAATAATATTGCTTTACGTGCTAAGGGGTATCTAGAGAGTGGGATAGGTTTAATAACTACCCTAACCCTAACGCGTACCCTAACCCTAACCCCTACCCTAACCCTAACACGTACCCTAATCCTAACCCGTACCCTAAACCGAGCCCTAACCCTAACACTAACCCTAACCCTAACCCTAACCCATACCCTATGCCGTACCCGAACCCCTCCCCGAACCCGTACCCTAAGCCTAACCCTAAGCCTAACCCTAACCCTAGGCTACCCTTGACTGCTTCTGCCTCCAATAGATTTCCTAAGCACTAGTGTTTGAAGGAACAGCTTAAAAAGAGAATCCTAATGTGATTTCTTTATAATGGGTGTGTTCCTTATCTTATCCTAGTGTCTAAACTCTTCTCCATGGCTGGACCCCCAAATAATATTCCTTTACGTGCTAAGGGGTATCTAGAGAGTGGGATAGGTTTACTAACTACCCTAACCCTAACGCGTACCCTAACCCTAACCCCTACCCTAACCCTAACACGTACCCTAATCCTAACCCGTACCCTAAACCGAGCCCCAACCCTAACACTAACCCTAACCCTAACTCTAACCCATACCCTACGCCGTACCCGAACCCCTCCCCGAACCCCTACCCTAAGCCGTACCCTAACCCTAACCCTAAGCCTAACCCTAACCCTAGGCTACCCTTGACTGCTTCTGCCTCCAATAGATTTCCTAAGCACTAGTGTTTGAAGGAACAGCTTAAAAAGAGAATCCTAATGTGATTTCTTTATAATGGGTGTGTTCCTTATCTTATCCTAGTGTCTAAACTCTTCTCCATGTCTGGACCCCCAAATAATATTGCTTTACGTGCTAAGGGGTATCTAGAGAGTGGGATAGGTTTAATAACTACCCTAACCCTAACGCGTACCCTAACCCTAACCCCTACCCTAACCCTAACACGTACCCTAATCCTAACCCGTACCCTGAACCGAGCCCTAACCCTAACACTAACACTAACCCTAACCCTAACCCATACCCTACGCCGTACCCGAACCCCTCCCCGAACCCGTACCCTAAGCCTAACCCTAAGCCTAACCCTAACCCGTACCCTAATCCTAACCCGTACCCTAAACTGAGCCCTAACCCTAACACTAACCCTAACCCTAACCCTAACCCATACCCTATGCCGTACCAGAACCCCTCCCCGAACCCGTACCCTAAGCCGTACCCTAAGCCTAACCCTAAGCCTAACCCTAACCCTTGGCTACCCTTGACTGCTTCTGCCTCCAATAGATTTCCTAAGCACTAGTGTTTGAAGGAACAGCTTAAAAAGAGAATCCTAATGTGATTTCTTTATAATGGGTGTGTTCCTTATCTTATCCTAGTGTCTAAACTCTTCTCCATGGCTGGACCCACAAATAATATTCCTTTACGTGCTAAGGGGTATCTAGAGAGTGGGATAGGTTTAATAACTACCCTAACCCTAACGCGTACCCTAACCCTAACCCCTACCCTAACCCTAAAACGTACCCTAATCCTAACCCGTACACTAAACCGAGCCCTAACCCTAACTCAAACCCTAACCCTAACCCAAACCCTATGCCGTACCCGAACCCCTCCCCGAACCCGTACCCTAAGCCGTACCCTAAGCCTAACCCTAAGCCTAACCCTAACCCTAGGCTACCCTTGACTGCTTCTGCCTCCAATAGATTTCCTAAGCACTAGTGTTTGAAGGAACAGCTTAAAAAGAGAATCCTAATGTGATTTCTTTATAATGGGTGTGTTCCTTATCTTATCCTAGTGTCTAAACTCTTCTCCATGGCTGGACCCCCAAATAATATTCCTTTACGTGCTAAGGGGTATCTAGAGAGTGGGATAGGTTTAATAACTACCCTAACCCTAACGCGTACCCTAACCCTAAACCCTACCCTAACCCTAAAACGTACCCTAATCCTAAACCGTACACTAAACCGAGCCCTAACCCTAACTCAAACCCTAACCCTAACCCATACCCTACGCCGTACCCGAACCCCTCCCCGAACCCGTAGCCTAAGCCGTACCCTAAGCCTAACCCTAAGCCTAACCCTAACCCTAGGCTACCCTTGACTGCTACTGCCTCCAATAGATTTCCTAAGCACTAGTGTTTGAAGGAACAGCTTAAAAAGAGAATCCTAATGTGATTTCTTTATAATGGGTGTGTTCCTTATCTTATCCTAGTGTCTAAACTCTTCTCCATGGCTGGACCCCCAAATAATATTCCTTTACGTGCTAAGGGGTATCTAGAGAGTGGGATAGGTTTAATAACTACCCTAACCCTAACGCGTACCCTAACCCTAACCCCTACCCTAACCCTAACACGTACCCTAGTCTTAACCCGTACACTAAACCGAGCCCTAACCCTAACTCAAACCCTAACCCTAACCCATACCCTACGCCGTACCCGAACCCCTCCCCGAACCCGTAGCCTAAGCCGTACCCTAAGCCTAACCCTAAGCCTAACCCTAACCCTAGGCTACCCTTGACTGCTTCTGCCTCCAATAGATTTCCTAAGCACTAGTGTTTGAAGGAACAGCTTAAAAAGAGAATCCTAATGTGATTTCTTTATAATGGGTGTGTTCCTTATCTTATCCTAGTGTCTAAACTCTTCTCCATGGCTGGACACCCAAATAATATTCCTTTACGTGCTAAGGGGTATCTAGAGAGTGGGATAGGTTTAATAACTACCCTAACCCTAACACGTACCCTAACCCTAACCCCTACCCTAACCCTAACACGTACCCTAATCCTAACCCGTACCCTGAACCGAGCCCTAACCCTAAGACTAACCCTAACCCTAACCCTAACCCATACCCTACGCCGTACCCGAACCCCTCCCCGAACCCGTACCCTAAGCCGTACCCTAAGCCTAACCCTAAGCCTAACCCTAACCCTAGGCTACCCTTGACTGCTTCTGCCTCCAATAGATTTCCTAAGCACTAGTGTTTGAAGGAACGGCTTAAAAACAGAATCCTAATGTGATTTCTTTATAATGGGTGTGTTCCTTATCTTATCCTAGTGTCTAAACTCTTCTCCATGGCTGGACCCGCAAATAATATTCCTTTACGTGCTAAGGGGTATCTAGAGAGTGGGATAGGTTTACTAACTACCCTAACCTAATGCGTACCCTAACCCTAACCCCTACCCTAACCCTAACACGTACCCTAATCCTAACCCGTACACTAAACCGAGCCCTAACCCTAACTCAAACCCTAACCCTAACCCATACCCTACGCCGTACCCGAACCCCTCCCCGAACCCGTAGCCTAAGCCGTACCCTAAGCCTAACCCTAAGCCTAACCCTAACCCTAGGCTACCCTTGACTGCTTCTGCCTCCAATAGATTTCCTAAGCACTAGTGTTTGAAGGAACAGCTTAAAAAGAGAATCCTAATGTGATTTCTTTATAATGGGTGTGTTCCTTATCTTATCCTAGTGTCTAAACTCTTCTCCATGGCTGGACCCCCAAATAATATTCCTTTACGTGCTAAGGGGTATCTAGAGAGTGGGATAGGTTTAATAACTACCCTAACCCTAACGCGTACCCTAACCCTAACCCCTACCCTAACCCTAAAACGTACCCTAATCCTAACCCGTACACTAAACCGAGCCCTAACCCTAACTCAAACCCTAACCCTAACCCTAACCCATACCCTACGCCGTACCCGAACCCCTCCCCGAACCCGTACCCTAAGCCGTACCCTAACCCTAACCCTAAGCCTAACCCTAACCCTAGACTACCCTTGACTGCTTCTGCCTCCAATAGATTTCCTAAGCACTAGTGTTTGAAGGAACAGCTTAAAAAGAGAATCCTAATGTGATTTCTTTATAATGGGTGTGTTCCTTATCTTATCCTAGTGTCTAAACTCTTCTCCATGGCTGGACGCCCAAATAATATTCCTTTACGTGCTAAGGGGTATCTAGAGAGTGGGATAGGTTTAATAACTACCCTAACCCTAAAGCGTACCCTAACCCTAACCCCTACCCTAACCCTAACACGTACCCTAATCCTAACCCGTACCCTAAACCGAGACCTAAAGCTAAAACTAACCCTAACCCTAACCCTAACCCATACCCTACGCCGTACCCGAACCCCTACACGAACCCGTACCCTAAGCCGTACCCTAACCCTAACCCTAACCCTAACCCTAGGCTACCCTTGACTGCTTCTGCCTCCAATAGATTTCCTAAGCACTAGTGCTTTAAGGAACAGCTTAAAAAGAGAATCCTAATGTGATTTCTTTATAATGGGTGTGTTCCTTATCTTATCCTAGTGTCTAAACTCTTCTCCATGTCTGGACCCCCAAATAATATTGCTTTA
This sequence comes from Balaenoptera ricei, assembly GCF_028023285.1. NCBI lineage: Eukaryota > Metazoa > Chordata > Mammalia > Artiodactyla > Balaenopteridae > Balaenoptera > Balaenoptera ricei. Next base: position 104,310 of record NW_026777642.1, read on the forward strand.
CGTGCTAAGGGGTATCTAGAGAGTGGGATAGGTTTAATAACTAACCTAACCCTAACCCTAACCCCTACCCTAACCCTAACACGTACCCTAATCCTAACCCGTACCCTGATCCGAGCCCTAACCCTAACACTAACCCTAACCCTAACCCTAACCCATACCCTACGCCGTACCCGAACCCCTCCCCGAACCCGTACCCTAAGCCTAACCCTAAGCCTAACCCTAACCCTAGGCTACCCTTGACTGCTTCTGCCTCCAATAGATTTCCTAAGCACTAGTGTTTGAAGGAACAGCTTAAAAAGAGAATCCTAATGTGATTTCTATATAATGGGTGTGTTCCTTATCTTATCCTAGTGTCTAAACTCTTCTCCATTGCTGGACCCCCAAATAATATTCCTTTACGTGCTAAGGGGAATCTAGAGAGTGGGATAGGTTTAATAACTACCCTAACCCTAATGCGTACCCTAACCCTAACCCCTACCCTAACCCTAACACGTACCCTAATCCTAACCCGTACCCTAAACCGAGCCCTAACCCTAACACGGACCCTAACCCTAACCCTAACCCATACCCTACGCCGTACCCGAACCCCTCCCCGAACCCGTACCCTAAGCCGTACCCTAAGCCTAACCCTAAGCCTAACCCTAACCCTAGGCTACCCTTGACTGCTTCTGCCTCCAACAGATTTCCTAAGCACTAGTGTTTGAAGGAACAGCTTAAAAAGAGAATCCTAATGTGATTTCTTTATTATGGGTGTGTTCCTTATCTTATCCTAGTGTCTAAACTCTTCTCCATGGCTGGACCCCCAAATAATATTCCTTTACGTGCTAAGGGGTATCTAGAGAGTGGGATAGGTTTAATAACTACCCTAACCCTAACGCGTACCCTAACCCTAACCCCTACCCTAACCCTAACACGTACCCTAATCCTAACCCGTACCCTAAACCGAGCCCTAACCCTAACACTAACCCTAACCCTAACCCTAACCCATACCCTACGCCGTACCCGAACCCCTCCCCGAACCCGTAGCCTAAGCCGTACCCTAAGACTAACCCTAAGCCTAACCCTAACCCTAGGCTACCCTTGACTGCTTCTGCCTCCAATAGATTTCCTAAGCACTAGTGTTTGAAGGAACAGCTTAAAAAGAGAATCCTAATGTGATTTCTTTATAATTGGAGTGTTCCTTATCTTATCCTAGTGTCTAAACTCTTCTCCATGGCTGGACCCCCAAATAATATTCCTTTACGTGCTAACGGATATCTAGAGAGTGGGATAGGTTTAATAACTACCCTAACCCTAACACGTACCCTAACCCTAACCCCTACCCTAACCCTAACACGTACCCTAATCCTAACCCGTACCCTGAACCGAGCCCTAACCCTAACACTAACCCTAACCCTAACCCTAACCCATACCCTACGCCGTACCCGAACCCCTCCCCGAACCCGTACCCTAAGCCGTACCCTAAGCCTAACCCTAAGCCTAACCCTAACCCTAGGCTACCCTTGACTGCTTCTGCCTCCAATAGATTTCCTAAGCACTAGTGTTTTAAGGAACGGCTTAAAAACAGAATCCTAATGTGATTTCTTTATAATGGGTGTGTTCCTTATCTTATCCTAGTGTCTAAACTCTTCTCCATGGCTGGACCCCCAAATAATATTCCTTTACGTGCTAAGGGGTATCTAGAGAGTGGGATAGGTTTAATAACTACCCTAACCCTAACGCGTACCCTAACCCTAACCCCTACCCTAACCCTAACACGTACCCTAATCCTAACCCGTACCCTAAACTGAGCCCTAACCCTAACCCTAACCCTAACCCATACCCTACACCGTACCCGAACCCCTCCCCGAACCCGTACCCTAATCCGTACCCTAACCCTAACCCTAAGCCTAACCCTAACCCTAGGCTACCCTTGACTGCTTCTGCCTCCAATAGATTTCCTAAGCACTAGTGTTTGAAGGAACAGCTTAAAAAGAGAATCCTAATGTGATTTCTTTATAATGGGTGTGTTCCTTATCTTATCCTAGTGTCTAAACTCTTCTCCATGGCTGGACCCCCAAATAATATTCCTTTACGTGCTAAGGGGTATCTAGAGAGTGGGATAGGTTTAATAACTACCCTAAACCTAACGCGTACCCTAACCCTAACCCCTACCCTAACCCTAACCCGTACCCTAATCCTAACCCGTACCCTAAACCGAGCCCTAACCCTAACACTAACCCTAACCCTAACCCTAACCCATACCCTACGCCGTACCCGAACCCCTCCCCGAACCCGTAGCCTAAGCCGTACCCTAAGCCTAACCCTAAGCCTAACCCTAACCCTAGGCTACCCTTGACTGCTTCTGCCTCCAATAGATTTCCTAAGCACTAGTGTTTGAAGGAACAGCTTAAAAAGAGAATCCTAATGTGATTTCTTTATAATGGGTGTGTTCCTTATCTTATCCTAGTGTCTAAACTCTTCTCCATGGCTGGACCCCCAAATAATATTCCTTTACGTGCTAAGGGGTATCTAGAGAGTGGGATAGGTTTAATAACTACCCTAACCCTAACGCGTACCCTAACCCTAACCCCTACCCTAACCCTAACACGTACCCTAATCCTAACCCGTACCCTAAACTGAGCCCTAACCCTAACACTAACCCTAACCCTAACCCTAACCCATACCCTACACCGTACCCGAACCCCTCCCCGAAACCATACCCTAAGCCGTACCCTAACCCTAACCCTAAGCCTAACCCTAACCCTAGGCTACCCTTGACTGCTTCTGCCTCCAATAGATTTCCTAATTACTAGTGTTTGAAGGAACAGCTTAAAAAGAGAATCCTAATGTGATTTCTTTATAATGGGTGTGTTCCTTATCTTATCCTAGTGTCTAAACTCTTCTCCATGGCTGGACCCCCAAATAATATTCCTTTACGTGCTAAGGGGTATCTAGAGAGTGGGATAGGTTTAATAACTACCCTAAACCTAACGCGTACCCTAACCCTAACCCCTACCCTAACCCTAACACGTACCCTAATCCTAACCCGTACCCTAAACCGAGCCCTAACCCTAACACTAACCCTAAACCTAACCCTAACCCATACCCTACGCCGTATCCGAACCCCTCCCCGAACCCGTACCCTAAGCCGTACCCTAAGCCTAACCCTAAGCCTAACCCTAACCCTAGGCTACCCTTGACTGCTTCTGCCTCCAATAGATTTCCTAAGCACTAGTGTTTGAAGGAACAGCTTAAAAAGAGAATCCTAATGTGATTTCTTTATAATGGGTGTGTTCCTTATCTTATCCTAGTGTCTAAACTCTTCTCCATGGCTGGACCCCCAAATAATATTCCTTTACGTGCTAAGGGGTATCTAGAGAGTGGGATAGGTTTAATAACTACCCTAACCCTAACGCGTACCCTAACCCTAACCCCTACCCTAACCCTAACACGTACCCTAATCCTAACCCGTACCCTAAACCGAGCTCTAAAGCTAAAACTAACCCTAACCCTAACCCTAACCCATACTCTACGCCGTACCCGAACCCCTCACCGAACCCGTACCCTGAGCCGTACCCTAACCCTAACCCTAAGCCGAACACTAACCCTAGGCTACCCTTGACTGCTTCTGCCTCCAATAGATTTCCTAAGCACTAGTGTTTTAAGGAACAGCTTAAAAAGTGAATCCTAATGTGATTTCTTTATAATGGAGGTGTTCCTTATCCTATCCTAGTGTCTAAACTCTTCTCCATGGCTGGACCCCCAAATAATATTCCTTTACGTGCTAAGGGGTATCTAGAGAGTGGGATAGGTTAAATAACTACCCTAACCCTAACACGTACCCTAACCCTAACACCCACCCTAACCCTAACACGTACACTAATCCTAACCCATACCCTAAACCGAGCCCTAACCTAACACTAACCCTAACCCTAACCCTATCTCATACCCTACGCCGTACCCGAACCCCTCCCCGAACCCATACCCTAAGCCGTACCCTAACCCTAACCCTAAGCCGAACCCTAACCCTAGGCTACCCTTGACTGCTTCTGCCTCCAATAGATTTCCTAAGCACTAGTGTTTTAAGGAACAGCTTAAAAAGAGAATCGTAATGTCATTTCTTTATAATGGGTGTGTTCCTTATCTTATCCTAGTGTCTAAACTCTTCTCCATGGCTGGATCCCCAAATAATATTCCTTTACGTGCTAAGGGCTATATAGAGAGTGGGATAGGTTTAATAACTACCCTAACCCTAACGCGTACCCTAACCCTCACCCCTACCCTAAACCTAACACGTACCCTAATCCTAACCCGTACCCTAAACCGAACCCTAACCCTAACACTAACCCTAACCCTAACCCTAACCCATACCCTATGCCGTACACGAACCCCTCCCCGAACCGTACCCTAAGCCGTACCCTACCCCTAACCCTCACCCTAACCCTAACCCTAAGCTACCCTTGACTGCTTCTGCCTCCAATAGATTTCCTAAGCACTAGTGTTTTAAGGAACAGCTTAAAAAGAGAATCCTAATGTGATTTCTTTACAATGGGTGTGTTCCTTATATTATCCTAGTGTCTAAACTCTTCTCCATGGCTGGACCCCCAAATAATATTCCTTTACGTGCTAAGGGGTATCTAGAGAGTGGGATAGGTTTAATAATTACCCTAACCCTAACCCGTACCCTAACCCTAACCCCTACCCTAACCCTAACACGTACCCTAATCCTAACCCGTACCCTAATTCGAGCCCGAACCCTAACAGTAACCCTAACTCTAACCCTAACCCATACCCTACGCCATACACGAACCCCTCCCCGAACCCGTACCCTAAGCCGTACCCTAAGCCTAACGCTAAGCCTAACCCTAACCCTAGGCTACCCTTGACTGCTTCTGCCTCCAATAGATTTCCTAAGCACTAGTGTTTGAAGGAACAGCTTAAAAAGAGAATCCTAATGTGATTTCTTTATAATGGGTGTGTTCCTTATCTTATCCTAGTGTCTAAACTCTTCTCCATGGCTGGACCCCCAAATAATATTCCTTTACGTGCTAAGGGGTATCTAGAGAGTGGGATAGGTTTAATAACTACCCTAACCCTAACGCGTACCCTAACCCTAACCCCTACCCTAACCCTAACACGTACCCTAATCCTAACCCGTACCCTAAACCGAGCTCTAAAGCTAAAACTAACCCTAACCCTAACCCTAACCCATACTCTACGCCGTACCCGAACCCCTCACCGATCCCGTACCCTGAGCCGTACCCTAACCCTAACCCTAAGCCTAACCCTAACCCTAGGCTACCCTTGACTGCTTCTGCCTCCAATAGATTTCCTAAGCACTAGTGTTTTAAGGAACAGCTTAAAAAGAGAATCCTAATGTCATTTCTTTATAATGGGTGTGTTCCTTATCTTATTCTAGTGTCTAAACTCTTCTCCATGGCTGGACCCCCAAATAATATTCCTTTACGTGCTAAGGGGTAACTAGAGAGTGGGATAGGTTTAATAACTACCCTAACCCTAAAGCGTAACATAACCCTAACCCCTACCCTAACCCTAACATGTACCCTAATCCAAACCCGTACCGAAGACTGAGCCCTAACCCTAACACTAACCCTAACCCTAACCCTAACCCATACCCTAGGCCGTACCCGAAAGCCTCCCCGAACCCGTACCCTAAGCCGTATCCTAACCCTAACCCTAAGCCTAACCCTAACCCTAGGCTACCCTTGACTGCTTCTGCCTCCAATAGATTTCCTAAGCACTTGTGTTTTAAGGAACAGCTTAAAAAGAGAATCCTAATGTGATTTCTTTATAATGGGTGTGTTCCTTATCTTATCCTAGTGTCTAAACTCTTCTCCATGTCTGGACCCTCAAACAATATTCCTTTACGTGCTAAGGGGTATCTAGAGAGTGGGATAGGTTTAATAACTACACTAACCCTAACCCGTACCCTAACCCTAACCCCTACCCTAACCCTAACACGTACCCTAATCCTAACCCGTACCCTAATCCGAGCCCGAACCCTAACAGTAACCCTAACCCTAACCCATACCCTACGCCGTACACGAACCCCTCCCCGAACCCGTACCCTAAGCCGTACCCTAAGCCTAACGCTAAGCCTAACCCTAACCTTAGGCTACCCTTGACTGCTTCTGCCTCCAATAGATTTCCTAAGCACTAGTGTTTGAAGGAACAGCTTAAAAAGAGAATCCTAATGTGATTTCTTTATAATGGGTGTGTTCCTTATCTTATCCTAGTGTCTAAACTCTTCTCCATGGCTGGACCCCCAAATAATATTCCTTTACGTGCTAAGGGGTATCTAGAGAGTGGGATAGGTTTAATAACTACCCTAACCCTAACGCGTACCCTAACCCTAACCCCTACCCTAACCCTAACACGTACCCTAATCCTAACCCGTACCCTAAACCGAGCTCTAAAGCTAAAACTAACCCTAACCCTAACCCTAACCCATACCCTACGCCGTACCCGAACCCCTCCCCGAACCCGTACCCTGAGCCGTACCTTAACCCTAACCCTAAGCCTAACCCTAACCCTAGGCTACCCTTGACTGCTTCTGCCTCCAATAGATTTCCTAAGCACTAGTGTTTTAAGGAACAGCTTAAAAAGAGAATCCTAATGTGATTTCTTTATAATGGGTGTGTTCCTTATCTTATCCTAGTGTCTAAACTCTTCTCCATGTCTGGACCCCCAAATAATATTGCTTTACGTGCTAAGGGGTATCTAGAGAGTGGGATAGGTTTAATAACTACCCTAACCCTAACGCGTACCCTAACCCTAACCCCTACCCTAACCCTAACACGTACCCTAATCCTAACCCGTACCCTAAACCGAGCCCTAACCCTAACACTAACCCTAACCCTAACCCTAACCCATACCCTATGCCGTACCCGAACCCCTCCCCGAACCCGTACCCTAAGCCTAACCCTAAGCCTAACCCTAACCCTAGGCTACCCTTGACTGCTTCTGCCTCCAATAGATTTCCTAAGCACTAGTGTTTGAAGGAACAGCTTAAAAAGAGAATCCTAATGTGATTTCTTTATAATGGGTGTGTTCCTTATCTTATCCTAGTGTCTAAACTCTTCTCCATGGCTGGACCCCCAAATAATATTCCTTTACGTGCTAAGGGGTATCTAGAGAGTGGGATAGGTTTAATAACTACCCTAACCCTAACGCGTACCCTAACCCTAACCCCTACCCTAACCCTAAAACGTACCCTAATCCTAAACCGTACACTAAACCGAGCCCTAACCCTAACTCAAACCCTAACCCTAACCCATACCCTACGCCGTACCCGAACCCCTCCCCGAACCCGTACCCTAAGCCGTACCCTAAGCCTAACCCTAAGCCTAACCCTAACCCTAGGCTACCCTTGACTGCTTCTGCCTCCAATAGATTTCCTAAGCACTAGTGTTTGAAGGAACAGCTTAAAAAGAGAATCCTAATGTGATTTCTTTATAATGGGTGTGTTCCTTATCTTATCCTAGTGTCTAAACTCTTCTCCATGGCTGGACCCCCAAATAATATTCCTTTACGTGCTAAGGGGTATCTAGAGAGTGGGATAGGTTTAATAACTACCCTAACCCTAACGCGTACCCTAACCCTAACCCCTACCCTAACCCTAACACGTACCCTAATCCTAACCCGTACACTAAACCGAGCCCTAACCCTAACTCAAACCCTAACCCTAACCCATACCCTACGCCGTTCCCGAACCCCTCCCCGAACCCGTAGCCTAAGCCGTACCCTAAGCCTAACCCTAAGCCTAACCCTAACCCTAGGCTACCCTTGACTGCTTCTGCCTCCAATAGATTTCCTAAGCACTAGTGTTTGAAGGAACAGCTTAAAAAGAGAATCCTAATGTGATTTCTTTATAATGGGTGTGTTCCTTATCTTATCCTAGTGTCTAAACTCTTCTCCATGGCTGGACCCCCAAATAATATTCCTTTACGTGCTAAGGGGTATCTAGAGAGTGGGATAGGTTTAATAACTACCCTAACCCTAACACGTACCCTAACCCTAACCCCTACCCTAACCCTAACACGTACCCTAATCCTAACCCGTACCCTGAACCGAGCCCTAACCCTAACACTAACCCTAACCCTAACCCATACCCTACGCCGTACCCGAACCCCTCCCCGAACCCGTACCCTAAGCCGTACCCTAAGCCTAACCCTAAGCCTAACCCTAACCCTAGGCTACCCTTGACTGCTTCTGCCTCCAATAGATTTCCTAAGCACTAGTGTTTTAAGGAACGGCTTAAAAACAGAATCCTAATGTGATTTCTTTATAATGGGTGTGTTCCTTATCTTATCCTAGTGTCTAAACTCTTCTCCATGGCTGGACCCGCAAATAATATTCCTTTACGTGCTAAGGGGTATCTAGAGAGTGGGATAGGTTTACTAACTACCCTAACCTAATGCGTACCCTAACCCTAACCCCTACCCTAACCCTAACACGTACCCTAATCCTAACCCGTACACTAAACCGAGCCCTAACCCTAACTCAAACCCTAACCCTAACCCATACCCTACGCCGTACCCGAACCCCTCCCCGAACCCGTAGCCTAAGCCGTACCCTAAGCCTAACCCTAAGCCTAACCCTAACCCTAGGCTACCCTTGACTGCTTCTGCCTCCAATAGATTTCCTAAGCACTAGTGTTTTAAGGAACGGCTTAAAAACAGAATCCTAATGTGATTTCTTTATAATGGGTGTGTTCCTTATCTTATCCTAGTGTCTAAACTCTTCTCCATGGCTGGACGCCCAAATAATATTCCTTTACGTGCTAAGGGGTATCTAGAGAGTGGGATAGGTTTAATAACTACCCTAACCCTAACGCGTACCCTAACCCTAACCCCTACCCTAACCCTAACACGTACCCTAATCCTAACCCGTACCCTAAACCGAGCCCTAACCCTTACACTAACCCTAACCCTAACACTAACCCATACCCTACGCCGTACCCGAACCCCTCCCCGAACCCGTACCCTAAGCCGTACCCTAACCCAAACCCTAAGCCTAACCCTAACCCTAGGCTACCCTTGACTGCTACTGCCTCCAATAGATTTCCTAAGCACTAGTGTTTTAAGGAACAGCTTAAAAAGAGAATTCTAATGTGATTTCTTTATAATGGGTGTGTTCCTTATCTTATCCTAGTGTCTAAACTCTTCTCCATGGCTGGACCCCCAAATAATATTCCTTTACATGCTAAGGGGTATCTAGAGAGTGGGATAGGTTTAATAACTACCCTAACCCTAAAGCGTACCCTAACCCTAACCCCTACCCTAACCCTAACACGTACCCTAATCCTAACCCGTACCCTAAACCGAGACCTAAAGCTAAAACTAAACCTAACCCTAACCCTAACCCATACCCTACGCCGTACCCGAACCCCTACACGAACCCGTACCCTAAGCCGTACCCTAACCCTAACCCTAAGCCTAACCCTAACCCTAGGCTACCCTTGACTGCTTCTGCCTCCAATAGATTTCCTAAGCACTAGTGCTTTAAGGAAAAGCTTAAAAAGAGAATCCTAAAGTGATTTCTTTATAATGGGTGTGTTCCTTATCTTATCCTAGTGTCTAAACTCTTCTCCATGGCTGGACCCCCAAATAATATTCCTTTACGTGCTAAGGGGTATCTAGAGAGTGGGATAGGTTTAATAACTACCCTAACCCTAACGCGTACCCTAACCCTAACCCCTACCCTAACCCTAACACGTACCCTAATCGTAACCCGTACCCTAAACCGAGCCCTAACCCTAACACTAACCCTAACCCTAACCCTAACCCATACCCTACACCGTACCCGAACCCCTCCCCGAACCCGTACCCTAAGCCGTACCCTAACCCTAACCCTAAGCCTAACCCTAACCCTAGGCTACCCTTGACTGCTTCTGCCTCCAATAGATTTCCTAAGCACTAGTGTTTTAAGGAACGGCTTAAAAACAGAATCCTAATGTGATTTCTTTATAATGGGTGTGTTCCTTATCTTATCCTAGTGTCTAAACTGTTCTCCATGGCTGGACCCCCAAATAATATTCCTTTACGTGCTAAGGGGTATCTAGAGAGTGGGATAGGTTTAATAACTACCCTAACCCTAACACGTACCCTAACCCTAACCCCTACCCTAACCCTAACACGTACCCTAATCGTAACCCGTACCCTAAACTGAGACCTAACCCTAACACTAACCCTAACCCTAACCCATACCCTACGCCGTTCCCGAACCCCTCCCCGAACCCGTACCCTAAGCCGTACCCTAACCCTAACCCTAAGCCTAACCCTAACCCTAGGCTACCCTTGACTGCTTCTGCCTCCAATAGATTTCCTAAGCACTAGTGTTTTAAGGAACGGCTTAAAAACAGAATCCTAATGTGATTTCTTTATAATGGGTGTGTTCCTTATCTTATCCTAGTGTCTAAACTCTTCTCCATGTCTGGACCCCCAAATAATATTGCTTTACGTGCTAAGGGGTATCTAGAGAGTGGGATAGGTTTAATAACTACCCTAACCCTAACGCGTACCCTAACCCTAACCCCTACCCTAACCCTAACACGTACCCTAATCCTAACCCGTACCCTAAACCGAGCCCTAACCCTAACACTAACCCTAACCCTAACCCTAACCCATACCCTATGCCGTACCCGAACCCCTCCCCGAACCCGTACCCTAAGCCTAACCCTAAGCCTAACCCTAACCCTAGGCTACCCTTGACTGCTTCTGCCTCCAATAGATTTCCTAAGCACTAGTGTTTGAAGGAACAGCTTAAAAAGAGAATCCTAATGTGATTTCTTTATAATGGGTGTGTTCCTTATCTTATCCTAGTGTCTAAACTCTTCTCCATGGCTGGACCCCCAAATAATATTCCTTTACGTGCTAAGGGGTATCTAGAGAGTGGGATAGGTTTACTAACTACCCTAACCCTAACGCGTACCCTAACCCTAACCCCTACCCTAACCCTAACACGTACCCTAATCCTAACCCGTACCCTAAACCGAGCCCCAACCCTAACACTAACCCTAACCCTAACCCTAACCCATACCCTACGCCGTACCCGAACCCCTCCCCGAACCCCTACCCTAAGCCGTACCCTAACCCTAACCCTAAGCCTAACCCTAACCCTAGGCTACCCTTGACTGCTTCTGCCTCCAATAGATTTCCTAAGCACTAGTGTTTGAAGGAACAGCTTAAAAAGAGAATCCTAATGTGATTTCTTTATAATGGGTGTGTTCCTTATCTTATCCTAGTGTCTAAACTCTTCTCCATGTCTGGACCCCCAAATAATATTGCTTTACGTGCTAAGGGGTATCTAGAGAGTGGGATAGGTTTAATAACTACCCTAACCCTAACGCGTACCCTAACCCTAACCCCTACCCTAACCCTAACACGTACCCTAATCCTAACCCGTACCCTGAACCGAGCCCTAACCCTAACACTAACACTAACCCTAACCCTAACCCATACCCTACGCCGTACCCGAACCCCTCCCCGAACCCGTACCCTAAGCCTAACCCTAAGCCTAACCCTAACCCGTACCCTAATCCTAACCCGTACCCTAAACTGAGCCCTAACCCTAACACTAACCCTAACCCTAACACTAACCCATACCCTATGCCGTACCCGAACCCCTCCCCGAACCCGTACCCTAAGCCGTACCCTAAGCCTAACCCTAAGCCTAACCCTAACCCTTGGCTACCCTTGACTGCTTCTGCCTCCAATAGATTTCCTAAGCACTAGTGTTTGAAGGAACAGCTTAAAAAGAGAATCCTAATGTGATTTCTTTATAATGGGTGTGTTCCTTATCTTATCCTAGTGTCTAAACTCTTCTCCATGGCTGGACCCACAAATAATATTCCTTTACGTGCTAAGGGGTATCTAGAGAGTGGGATAGGTTTAATAACTACCCTAACCCTAACGCGTACCCTAACCCTAACCCCTACCCTAACCCTAAAACGTACCCTAATCCTAACCCGTACACTAAACCGAGCCCTAACCCTAACTCAAACCCTAACCCTAACCCAAACCCTACGCCGTACCCGAACCCCTCCCCGAACCCGTACCCTAAGCCGTACCCTAAGCCTAACCCTAAGCCTAACCCTAACCCTAGGCTACCCTTGACTGCTTCTGCCTCCAATAGATTTCCTAAGCACTAGTGTTTGAAGGAACAGCTTAAAAAGAGAATCCTAATGTGATTTCTTTATAATGGGTGTGTTCCTTATCTTATCCTAGTGTCTAAACTCTTCTCCATGGCTGGACCCCCAAATAATATTCCTTTACGTGCTAAGGGGTATCTAGAGAGTGGGATAGGTTTAATAACTACCCTAACCCTAACGCGTACCCTAACCCTAAACCCTACCCTAACCCTAAAACGTACCCTAATCCTAAACCGTACACTAAACCGAGCCCTAACCCTAACTCAAACCCTAACCCTAACCCATACCCTACGCCGTACCCGAACCCCTCCCCGAACCCGTAGCCTAAGCCGTACCCTAAGCCTAACCCTAAGCCTAACCCTAACCCTAGGCTACCCTTGACTGCTACTGCCTCCAATAGATTTCCTAAGCACTAGTGTTTGAAGGAACAGCTTAAAAAGAGAATCCTAATGTGATTTCTTTATAATGGGTGTGTTCCTTATCTTATCCTAGTGTCTAAACTCTTCTCCATGGCTGGACCCCCAAATAATATTCCTTTACGTGCTAAGGGGTATCTAGAGAGTGGGATAGGTTTAATAACTACCCTAACCCTAACGCGTACCCTAACCCTAACCCCTACCCTAACCCTAACACGTACCCTAGTCTTAACCCGTACACTAAACCGAGCCCTAACCCTAACTCAAACCCTAACCCTAACCCATACCCTACGCCGTACCCGAACCCCTCCCCGAACCCGTAGCCTAAGCCGTACCCTAAGCCTAACCCTAAGCCTAACCCTAACCCTAGGCTACCCTTGACTGCTTCTGCCTCCAATAGATTTCCTAAGCACTAGTGTTTGAAGGAACAGCTTAAAAAGAGAATCCTAATGTGATTTCTTTATAATGGGTGTGTTCCTTATCTTATCCTAGTGTCTAAACTCTTCTCCATGGCTGGACACCCAAATAATATTCCTTTACGTGCTAAGGGGTATCTAGAGAGTGGGATAGGTTTAATAACTACCCTAACCCTAACACGTACCCTAACCCTAACCCCTACCCTAACCCTAACACGTACCCTAATCCTAACCCGTACCCTGAACCGAGCCCTAACCCTAAGACTAACCCTAACCCTAACCCTAACCCATACCCTACGCCGTACCCGAACCCCTCCCCGAACCCGTACCCTAAGCCGTACCCTAAGCCTAACCCTAAGCCTAACCCTAACCCTAGGCTACCCTTGACTGCTTCTGCCTCCAATAGATTTCCTAAGCACTAGTGTTTGAAGGAACGGCTTAAAAACAGAATCCTAATGTGATTTCTTTATAATGGGTGTGTTCCTTATCTTATCCTAGTGTCTAAACTCTTCTCCATGGCTGGACCCGCAAATAATATTCCTTTACGTGCTAAGGGGTATCTAGAGAGTGGGATAGGTTTACTAACTACCCTAACCTAATGCGTACCCTAACCCTAACCCCTACCCTAACCCTAACACGTACCCTAATCCTAACCCGTACACTAAACCGAGCCCTAACCCTAACTCAAACCCTAACCCTAACCCATACCCTACGCCGTACCCGAACCCCTCCCCGAACCCGTAGCCTAAGCCGTACCCTAAGCCTAACCCTAAGCCTAACCCTAACCCTAGGCTACCCTTGACTGCTTCTGCCTCCAATAGATTTCCTAAGCACTAGTGTTTGAAGGAACAGCTTAAAAAGAGAATCCTAATGTGATTTCTTTATAATGGGTGTGTTCCTTATCTTATCCTAGTGTCTAAACTCTTCTCCATGGCTGGACCCCCAAATAATATTCCTTTACGTGCTAAGGGGTATCTAGAGAGTGGGATAGGTTTAATAACTACCCTAACCCTAACGCGTACCCTAACCCTAACCCCTACCCTAACCCTAAAACGTACCCTAATCCTAACCCGTACACTAAACCGAGCCCTAACCCTAACTCAAACCCTAACCCTAACCCTAACCCATACCCTACGCCGTACCCGAACCCCTCCCCGAACCCGTACCCTAAGCCGTACCCTAACCCTAACCCTAAGCCTAACCCTAACCCTAGACTACCCTTGACTGCTTCTGCCTCCAATAGATTTCCTAAGCACTAGTGTTTGAAGGAACAGCTTAAAAAGAGAATCCTAATGTGATTTCTTTATAATGGGTGTGTTCCTTATCTTATCCTAGTGTCTAAACTCTTCTCCATGGCTGGACGCCCAAATAATATTCCTTCACGTGCTAAGGGGTATCTAGAGAGTGGGATAGGTTTAATAACTACCCTAACCCTAAAGCGTACCCTAACCCTAACCCCTACCCTAACCCTAACACGTACCCTAATCCTAACCCGTACCCTAAACCGAGACCTAAAGCTAAAACTAACCCTAACCCTAACCCTAACCCATACCCTACGCCGTACCCGAACCCCTACACGAACCCGTACCCTAAGCCGTACCCTAACCCTAACCCTAACCCTAACCCTAGGCTACCCTTGACTGCTTCTGCCTCCAATAGATTTCCTAAGCACTAGTGCTTTAAGGAACAGCTTAAAAAGAGAATCCTAATGTGATTTCTTTATAATGGGTGTGTTCCTTATCTTATCCTAGTGTCTAAACTCTTCTCCATGTCTGGACCCCCAAATAATATTGCTTTACGTGCTAAGGGGTATCTAGAGAGTGGGATAGGTTTAATAACTAACCTAACCCTAACCCTAACCCCTACCCTAACCCTAACACGTACCCTAATCCTAACCCGTACCCTGATCCGAGCCCTAACCCTAACACTAACCCTAACCCTAACCCTAACCCATACCCTACGCCGTACCCGAACCCCTCCCCGAACCCGTACCCTAAGCCTAACCCTAAGCCTAACCCTAACCCTAGGCTACCCTTGACTGCTTCTGCCTCCAATAGATTTCCTAAGCACTAGTGTTTGAAGGAACAGCTTAAAAAGAGAATCCTAATGTGATTTCTATATAATGGGTGTGTTCCTTATCTTATCCTAGTGTCTAAACTCTTCTCCATTGCTGGACCCCCAAATAATATTCCTTTACGTGCTAAGGGGAATCTAGAGAGTGGGATAGGTTTAATAACTACCCTAACCCTAATGCGTACCCTAACCCTAACCCCTACCCTAACCCTAACACGTACCCTAATCCTAACCCGTACCCTAAACCGAGCCCTAACCCTAACACGAACCCTAACCCTAACCCTAACCCATACCCTACGCCGTACCCGAACCCCTCCCCGAACCCGTACCCTAAGCCGTACCCTAAGCCTAACCCTAAGCCTAACCCTAACCCTAGGCTACCCTTGACTGCTTCTGCCTCCAACAGA
This sequence comes from Balaenoptera ricei, assembly GCF_028023285.1. NCBI lineage: Eukaryota > Metazoa > Chordata > Mammalia > Artiodactyla > Balaenopteridae > Balaenoptera > Balaenoptera ricei. The sequence goes on from NW_026777642.1 coordinate 119,776, forward strand.
TTTCCTAAGCACTAGTGTTTGAAGGAACAGCTTAAAAAGAGAATCCTAATGTGATTTCTTTATTATGGGTGTGTTCCTTATCTTATCCTAGTGTCTAAACTCTTCTCCATGGCTGGACCCCCAAATAATATTCCTTTACGTGCTAAGGGGTATCTAGAGAGTGGGATAGGTTTAATAACTACCCTAACCCTAACGCGTACCCTAACCCTAACCCCTACCCTAACCCTAACACGTACCCTAATCCTAACCCGTACCCTAAACCGAGCCCTAACCCTAACACTAACCCTAACCCTAACCCATACCCTACGCCGTACCCGAACCCCTCCCCGAACCCGTAGCCTAAGCCGTACCCTAAGACTAACCCTAAGCCTAACCCTAACCCTAGGCTACCCTTGACTGCTTCTGCCTCCAATAGATTTCCTAAGCACTAGTGTTTGAAGGAACAGCTTAAAAAGAGAATCCTAATGTGATTTCTTTATAATTGGAGTGTTCCTTATCTTATCCTAGTGTCTAAACTCTTCTCCATGGCTGGACCCCCAAATAATATTCCTTTACGTGCTAACGGATATCTAGAGAGTGGGATAGGTTTAATAACTACCCTAACCCTAACACGTACCCTAACCCTAACCCCTACCCTAACCCTAACACGTACCCTAATCCTAACCCGTACCCTGAACCGAGCCCTAACCCTAACACTAACCCTAACCCTAACCCTAACCCATACCCTACGCCGTACCCGAACCCCTCCCCGAACCCGTACCCTAAGCCGTACCCTAAGCCTAACCCTAAGCCTAACCCTAACCCTAGGCTACCCTTGACTGCTTCTGCCTCCAATAGATTTCCTAAGCACTAGTGTTTTAAGGAACGGCTTAAAAACAGAATCCTAATGTGATTTCTTTATAATGGGTGTGTTCCTTATCTTATCCTAGTGTCTAAACTCTTCTCCATGGCTGGACCCCCAAATAATATTCCTTTACGTGCTAAGGGGTATCTAGAGAGTGGGATAGGTTTAATAACTACCCTAACCCTAACGCGTACCCTAACCCTAACCCCTACCCTAACCCTAACACGTACCCTAATCCTAACCCGTACCCTAAACTGAGCCCTAACCCTAACACTAACCCTAACCCTAACCCTAACCCATACCCTACACCGTACCCGAACCCCTCCCCGAACCCGTACCCTAATCCGTACCCTAACCCTAACCCTAAGCCTAACCCTAACCCTAGGCTACCCTTGACTGCTTCTGCCTCCAATAGATTTCCTAAGCACTAGTGTTTGAAGGAACAGCTTAAAAAGAGAATCCTAATGTGATTTCTTTATAATGGGTGTGTTCCTTATCTTATCCTAGTGTCTAAACTCTTCTCCATGGCTGGACCCCCAAATAATATTCCTTTACGTGCTAAGGGGTATCTAGAGAGTGGGATAGGTTTAATAACTACCCTAAACCTAACGCGTACCCTAACCCTAACCCCTACCCTAACCCTAACCCGTACCCTAATCCTAACCCGTACCCTAAACCGAGCCCTAACCCTAACACTAACCCTAACCCTAACCCTAACCCATACCCTACGCCGTACCCGAACCCCTCCCCGAACCCGTAGCCTAAGCCGTACCCTAAGCCTAACCCTAAGCCTAACCCTAACCCTAGGCTACCCTTGACTGCTTCTGCCTCCAATAGATTTCCTAAGCACTAGTGTTTGAAGGAACAGCTTAAAAAGAGAATCCTAATGTGATTTCTTTATAATGGGTGTGTTCCTTATCTTATCCTAGTGTCTAAACTCTTCTCCATGGCTGGACCCCCAAATAATATTCCTTTACGTGCTAAGGGGTATCTAGAGAGTGGGATAGGTTTAATAACTACCCTAACCCTAACGCGTACCCTAACCCTAACCCCTACCCTAACCCTAACACGTACCCTAATCCTAACCCGTACCCTAAACTGAGCCCTAACCCTAACACTAACCCTAACCCTAACCCTAACCCATACCCTACACCGTACCCGAACCCCTCCCCGAAACCGTACCCTAAGCCGTACCCTAACCCTAACCCTAAGCCTAACCCTAACCCTAGGCTACCCTTGACTGCTTCTGCCTCCAATAGATTTCCTAATTACTAGTGTTTGAAGGAACAGCTTAAAAAGAGAATCCTAATGTGATTTCTTTATAATGGGTGTGTTCCTTATCTTATCCTAGTGTCTAAACTCTTCTCCATGGCTGGACCCCCAAATAATATTCCTTTACGTGCTAAGGGGTATCTAGAGAGTGGGATAGGTTTAATAACTACCCTAAACCTAACGCGTACCCTAACCCTAACCCCTACCCTAACCCTAACACGTACCCTAATCCTAACCCGTACCCTAAACCGAGCCCTAACCCTAACACTAACCCTAACCCTAACCCTAACCCATACCCTACGCCGTATCCGAACCCCTCCCCGAACCCGTACCCTAAGCCGTACCCTAAGCCTAACCCTAAGCCTAACCCTAACCCTAGGCTACCCTTGACTGCTTCTGCCTCCAATAGATTTCCTAAGCACTAGTGTTTGAAGGAACAGCTTAAAAAGAGAATCCTAATGTGATTTCTTTATAATGGGTGTGTTCCTTATCTTATCCTAGTGTCTAAACTCTTCTCCATGGCTGGACCCCCAAATAATATTCCTTTACGTGCTAAGGGGTATCTAGAGAGTGGGATAGGTTTAATAACTACCCTAACCCTAACGCGTACCCTAACCCTAACCCCTACCCTAACCCTAACACGTACCCTAATCCTAACCCGTACCCTAAACCGAGCTCTAAAGCTAAAACTAACCCTAACCCTAACCCTAACCCATACTCTACGCCGTACCCGAACCCCTCACCGAACCCGTACCCTGAGCCGTACCCTAACCCTAACCCTAAGCCGAACACTAACCCTAGGCTACCCTTGACTGCTTCTGCCTCCAATAGATTTCCTAAGCACTAGTGTTTTAAGGAACAGCTTAAAAAGTGAATCCTAATGTGATTTCTTTATAATGGAGGTGTTCCTTATCCTATCCTAGTGTCTAAACTCTTCTCCATGGCTGGACCCCCAAATAATATTCCTTTACGTGCTAAGGGGTATCTAGAGAGTGGGATAGGTTAAATAACTACCCTAACCCTAACACGTACCCTAACCCTAACACCCACCCTAACCCTAACACGTACACTAATCCTAACCCATACCCTAAACCGAGCCCTAACCTAACACTAACCCTAACCCTAACCCTATCTCATACCCTACGCCGTACCCGAACCCCTCCCCGAACCCATACCCTAAGCCGTACCCTAACCCTAACCCTAAGCCGAACCCTAACCCTAGGCTACCCTTGACTGCTTCTGCCTCCAATAGATTTCCTAAGCACTAGTGTTTTAAGGAACAGCTTAAAAAGAGAATCGTAATGTGATTTCTTTATAATGTATGTGTTCCTTATCTTATCCTAGTGTCTAAACTCTTCTCCATGGCTGGATCCCCAAATAATATTCCTTTACGTGCTAAGGGCTATATAGAGAGTGGGATAGGTTTAATAACTACCCTAACCCTAACGCGTACCCTAACCCTCACCCCTACCCTAAACCTAACACGTACCCTAATCCTAACCCGTACCCTAAACCGAACCCTAACCCTAACACTAACCCTAACCCTAACCCTAACCCATACCCTATGCCGTACACGAACCCCTCCCCGAACCGTACCCTAAGCCGTACCCTACCCCTAACCCTCACCCTAACCCTAACCCTAAGCTACCCTTGACTGCTTCTGCCTCCAATAGATTTCCTAAGCACTAGTGTTTTAAGGAACAGCTTAAAAAGAGAATCCTAATGTGATTTCTTTACAATGGGTGTGTTCCTTATATTATCCTAGTGTCTAAACTCTTCTCCATGGCTGGACCCCCAAATAATATTCCTTTACGTGCTAAGGGGTATCTAGAGAGTGGGATAGGTTTAATAATTACCCTAACCCTAACCCGTACCCTAACCCTAACCCCTACCCTAACCCTAACACGTACCCTAATCCTAACCCGTACCCTAATTCGAGCCCGAACCCTAACAGTAACCCTAACTCTAACCCTAACCCATACCCTACGCCATACACGAACCCCTCCCCGAACCCGTACCCTAAGCCGTACCCTAAGCCTAACGCTAAGCCTAACCCTAACCCTAGGCTACCCTTGACTGCTTCTGCCTCCAATAGATTTCCTAAGCACTAGTGTTTGAAGGAACAGCTTAAAAAGAGAATCCTAATGTGATTTCTTTATAATGGGTGTGTTCCTTATCTTATCCTAGTGTCTAAACTCTTCTCCATGGCTGGACCCCCAAATAATATTCCTTTACGTGCTAAGGGGTATCTAGAGAGTGGGATAGGTTTAATAACTACCCTAACCCTAACGCGTACCCTAACCCTAACCCCTACCCTAACCCTAACACGTACCCTAATCCTAACCCGTACCCTAAACCGAGCTCTAAAGCTAAAACTAACCCTAACCCTAACCCTAACCCATACTCTACGCCGTACCCGAACCCCTCACCGATCCCGTACCCTGAGCCGTACCCTAACCCTAACCCTAAGCCTAACCCTAACCCTAGGCTACCCTTGACTGCTTCTGCCTCCAATAGATTTCCTAAGCACTAGTGTTTTAAGGAACAGCTTAAAAAGAGAATCCTAATGTCATTTCTTTATAATGGGTGTGTTCCTTATCTTATTCTAGTGTCTAAACTCTTCTCCATGGCTGGACCCCCAAATAATATTCCTTTACGTGCTAAGGGGTAACTAGAGAGTGGGATAGGTTTAATAACTACCCTAACCCTAAAGCGTAACATAACCCTAACCCCTACCCTAACCCTAACATGTACCCTAATCCAAACCCGTACCGAAGACTGAGCCCTAACCCTAACACTAACCCTAACCCTAACCCTAACCCATACCCTAGGCCGTACCCGAAAGCCTCCCCGAACCCGTACCCTAAGCCGTATCCTAACCCTAACCCTAAGCCTAACCCTAACCCTAGGCTACCCTTGACTGCTTCTGCCTCCAATAGATTTCCTAAGCACTTGTGTTTTAAGGAACAGCTTAAAAAGAGAATCCTAATGTGATTTCTTTATAATGGGTGTGTTCCTTATCTTATCCTAGTGTCTAAACTCTTCTCCATGTCTGGACCCTCAAACAATATTCCTTTACGTGCTAAGGGGTATCTAGAGAGTGGGATAGGTTTAATAACTACACTAACCCTAACCCGTACCCTAACCCTAACCCCTACCCTAACCCTAACACGTACCCTAATCCTAACCCGTACCCTAATCCGAGCCCGAACCCTAACAGTAACCCTAACCCTAACCCATACCCTACGCCGTACACGAACCCCTCCCCGAACCCGTACCCTAAGCCGTACCCTAAGCCTAACGCTAAGCCTAACCCTAACCTTAGGCTACCCTTGACTGCTTCTGCCTCCAATAGATTTCCTAAGCACTAGTGTTTGAAGGAACAGCTTAAAAAGAGAATCCTAATGTGATTTCTTTATAATGGGTGTGTTCCTTATCTTATCCTAGTGTCTAAACTCTTCTCCATGGCTGGACCCCCAAATAATATTCCTTTACGTGCTAAGGGGTATCTAGAGAGTGGGATAGGTTTAATAACTACCCTAACCCTAACGCGTACCCTAACCCTAACCCCTACCCTAACCCTAACACGTACCCTAATCCTAACCCGTACCCTAAACCGAGCTCTAAAGCTAAAACTAACCCTAACCCTAACCCTAACCCATACCCTACGCCGTACCCGAACCCCTCCCCGAACCCGTACCCTGAGCCGTACCTTAACCCTAACCCTAAGCCTAACCCTAACCCTAGGCTACCCTTGACTGCTTCTGCCTCCAATAGATTTCCTAAGCACTAGTGTTTTAAGGAACAGCTTAAAAAGAGAATCCTAATGTGATTTCTTTATAATGGGTGTGTTCCTTATCTTATCCTAGTGTCTAAACTCTTCTCCATGGCTGGACACCCAGATAATATTCCTTTACGTGCTAAGGGGTATCTAGAGAGTGGGATAGGTTTAATAACTATCCTAACTCTAACGCGTACCCTCACCCTAACAGCTACCCTAACCCTAACACGTACCCTAATCCTAACCTGTACCCTAAACGGACCCCAAACCCTAACACTAACCCTAATCCTAACCCTAACCCATACCCTACGCCGTACCCGATACCCTCCCCGAACCCGTACCCTAAGCCGTACCCTAACCCTAACCCTAAGCCGAACACTAACCCTAGGCTACCCTTGACTGCTTCTGCCTCCAATAGATTTCCTAACCACTAGTGTTTTAAGGAACAGCTTTAAAAGAGAATCCTAATGTCATTTCTTTATAATGGGTGTGTTCCTTATCTTATCCTAGTGTCTAAACTCTTCTCCATGGCTGGACCCCCAAATAATATTCCTTTACGTGCTAAGGGGTAACTAGAGAGTGGGATAGGTTTAATAACTACCCTAACCCTAAAGCGTACCATAACCCTAACCCCTAGCCTAACCCTAACATGTACCCTAATCCTAACCCGTACCGTAGACCGAGCCCTAACCCTAACACTAACCCTAACCCTAACCCTAACCCATACCCTAGGCCGTACCCGAAAGCCTCCCCGAACCCGTACCCTAAGCCGTATCCTAAGCCTAACCCTCACCCTAACCCTAACCCTAGGCTACCCTTGACTGCTTCTGCCTCCAATAGATTTCCTAAGCACTTGTGTTTTAAGGAACAGCTTAAAAAGAGAATCCTAATGTGATTTCGTTATAATGGGTGTGTTCCTTATCTTATCCTAGTGTCTAAACTCTTCTCCATGGCTGGACACCCAGATAATATTCCTTTACGTGCTAAGGGGTATCTAGAGAGTGGGAGAGGTTTAATAACTACCCTAAACCTAACGCGTACCCTAACCCTACCCCTACCCTAACCCTAACACGTACCCTAATCCTAACCCGTACCCTAAACCGAGCCCTAACCCTAACACTAACCCTAACCCTAACCCTAACCCATACCCTACGCCGTACCCGAACCCCTCCCCGAACCCGTACCCTAAGCCGTACCCTAACCCTAACCCTAAGCCTAACCCTAACCCTAGGCTACCCTTGACTGCTTCTGCCTCCAATAGATTTCCTAAGCACTAGTGTTTTAAGGAACAGCTTAAAAAGAGAATCCTAAGGTGATTTCTTTATAATGGGTGTGTTCCTTATCTTATCCTATTGTCTAAACACTTCTCCATGACTGGACCCCCAAATAATATTCATTTACGTGCTAAGGGGTATCTAGAGATTGGGATAGGTTTAATAACTACCCTAACCCTAACGCGTACCCTAACCCTAACCCCTACCCTAACCCTAACACATACCCTAATCCTAACACGTACCCTAAACCGAGCCCTAACCCTAACACTAACCCTAACCCTAACCCTAACCCATACCCTACGATGTACCCGAACCCCTCCCCGAACCCGTAACCTAAGCCATACCCTAACCCAAACCCTAAGCCTAACCCTAACCCTAGGCTACCCTTGACTGCTTCTGCCTCCAATAGATTTCCTAAGCACTATTGTTTTAAGGAACAGCTTAAAAAGAGAATCCTAAGGTGATTTCTTTATAATGGGTGTTTTCCTTATCTTATCCTAGTGTCTAAACTCTTCTCCATGGTTGGAGCTCCAAATAATATTCCTTTACGTGCTAAGGGGTATCTAGAGAGTGGGATAGGTTTAATAACTACCCTAACCCTAACGCGTACCCTAACCCTAAACCCTACCCTAACCCTAACACGTACCCTAATCCTAACCCGTATCCTAAACCGAGCCCTAACCCTAACACTAACCCTAACCCTAACCCTAACCCTTTCCCTACGATGTGCCCGAACCCCTCCCCGAACCCGTAACCTAAGCCATACCCTAACCCTAACCCTAAGCCTAACCCTAACCCTAGGCTACCCTTGACTGCTTCTGCCTCCAATAGATTTCCTAATTACTAGTGTTTGAAGGAACAGCTTAAAAAGAGAATCCTAATGTGATTTCTTTATAATGGGTGTGTTCCTTATCTTATCCTAGTGTCTAAACTCTTCTCCATGGCTGGACCCCCAAATAATATTCCTTTACGTGCTAAGGGGTATCTAGAGAGTGGGATAGGTTTAATAACTACCCTAAACCTAACGCGTACCCTAACCCTAACCCCTACCCTAACCCTAACACGTACCCTAATCCTAACCCGTACCCTAAACCGAGCCCTAACCCTAACACTAACCCTAACCCTAACCCTAACCCATACCCTACGCCGTATCCGAACCCCTCCCCAAACCCGTACCCTAAGCCGTACCCTAAGCCTAACCCTAAGCCTAACCCTAACCCTAGGCTACCCTTGACTGCTTCTGCCTCCAATAGATTTCCTAAGCACTAGTGTTTGAAGGAACAGCTTAAAAAGAGAATCCTAATGTGATTTCTTTATAATGGGTGTGTTCCTTATCTTATCCTAGTGTCTAAACTCTTCTCCATGGCTGGACCCCCAAATAATATTCCTTTACGTGCTAAGGGGTATCTAGAGAGTGGGATAGGTTTAATAACTACCCTAACCCTAACGCGTACCCTAACCCTAACCCCTACCCTAACCCTAACACGTACCCTAATCCTAACCCGTACCCTAAACCGAGCTCTAAAGCTAAAACTAACCCTAACCCTAACCCTAACCCATACTCTACGCCGTACCCGAACCCCTCACCGAACCCGTACCCTGAGCCGTACCCTAACCCTAACCCTAAGCCGAACACTAACCCTAGGCTACCCTTGACTGCTTCTGCCTCCAATAGATTTCCTAAGCACTAGTGTTTTAAGGAACAGCTTAAAAAGTGAATCCTAATGTGATTTCTTTATAATGGAGGTGTTCCTTATCCTATCCTAGTGTCTAAACTCTTCTCCATGGCTGGACCCCCAAATAATATTCCTTTACGTGCTAAGGGGTATCTAGAGAGTGGGATAGGTTAAATAACTACCCTAACCCTAACACGTACCCTAACCCTAACACCCACCCTAACCCTAACACGTACACTAATCCTAACCCATACCCTAAACCGAGCCCTAACCTAACACTAACCCTAACCCTAACCCTATCTCATACCCTACGCCGTACCCGAACCCCTCCCCGAACCCATACCCTAAGCCGTACCCTAACCCTAACCCTAAGCCGAACCCTAACCCTAGGCTACCCTTGACTGCTTCTGCCTCCAATAGATTTCCTAAGCACTAGTGTTTTAAGGAACAGCTTAAAAAGAGAATCGTAATGTCATTTCTTTATAATGGGTGTGTTCCTTATCTTATCCTAGTGTCTAAACTCTTCTCCATGGCTGGATCCCCAAATAATATTCCTTTACGTGCTAAGGGCTATATAGAGAGTGGGATAGGTTTAATAACTACCCTAACCCTAACGCGTACCCTAACCCTCACCCCTACCCTAAACCTAACACGTACCCTAATCCTAACCCGTACCCTAAACCGAACCCTAACCCTAACACTAACCCTAACCCTAACCCTAACCCATACCCTATGCCGTACACGAACCCCTCCCCGAACCGTACCCTAAGCCGTACCCTACCCCTAACCCTCACCCTAACCCTAACCCTAAGCTACCCTTGACTGCTTCTGCCTCCAATAGATTTCCTAAGCACTAGTGTTTTAAGGAACAGCTTAAAAAGAGAATCCTAATGTGATTTCTTTACAATGGGTGTGTTCCTTATATTATCCTAGTGTCTAAACTCTTCTCCATGGCTGGACCCCCAAATAATATTCCTTTACGTGCTAAGGGGTATCTAGAGAGTGGGATAGGTTTAATAATTACCCTAACCCTAACCCGTACCCTAACCCTAACCCCTACCCTAACCCTAACACGTACCCTAATCCTAACCCGTACCCTAATTCGAGCCCGAACCCTAACAGTAACCCTAACTCTAACCCTAACCCATACCCTACGCCATACACGAACCCCTCCCCGAACCCGTACCCTAAGCCGTACCCTAAGCCTAACGCTAAGCCTAACCCTAACCCTAGGCTACCCTTGACTGCTTCTGCCTCCAATAGATTTCCTAAGCACTAGTGTTTGAAGGAACAGCTTAAAAAGAGAATCCTAATGTGATTTCTTTATAATGGGTGTGTTCCTTATCTTATCCTAGTGTCTAAACTCTTCTCCATGGCTGGACCCCCAAATAATATTCCTTTACGTGCTAAGGGGTATCTAGAGAGTGGGATAGGTTTAATAACTACCCTAACCCTAACGCGTACCCTAACCCTAACCCCTACCCTAACCCTAACACGTACCCTAATCCTAACCCGTACCCTAAACCGAGCTCTAAAGCTAAAACTAACCCTAACCCTAACCCTAACCCATACTCTACGCCGTACCCGAACCCCTCACCGATCCCGTACCCTGAGCCGTACCCTAACCCTAACCCTAAGCCTAACCCTAACCCTAGGCTACCCTTGACTGCTTCTGCCTCCAATAGATTTCCTAAGCACTAGTGTTTTAAGGAACAGCTTAAAAAGAGAATCCTAATGTCATTTCTTTATAATGGGTGTGTTCCTTATCTTATTCTAGTGTCTAAACTCTTCTCCATGGCTGGACCCCCAAATAATATTCCTTTACGTGCTAAGGGGTAACTAGAGAGTGGGATAGGTTTAATAACTACCCTAACCCTAAAGCGTAACATAACCCTAACCCCTAGCCTAACCCTAACATGTACCCTAATCCTAACCCGTACCGTAGACCGAGCCCTAACCCTAACACTAACCCTAACCCTAACCCTAACCCATACCCTAGGCCGTACCCGAAAGCCTCCCCGAACCCGTACCCTAAGCCGTATCCTAAGCCTAACCCTCACCCTAACCCTAACCCTAGGCTACCCTTGACTGCTTCTGCCTCCAATAGATTTCCTAAGCACTTGTGTTTTAAGGAACAGCTTAAAAAGAGAATCCTAATGTGATTTCGTTATAATGGGTGTGTTCCTTATCTTATCCTAGTGTCTAAACTCTTCTCCATGGCTGGACACCCAGATAATATTCCTTTACGTGCTAAGGGGTATCTAGAGAGTGGGAGAGGTTTAATAACTACCCTAAACCTAACGCGTACCCTAACCCTACCCCTACCCTAACCCTAACACGTACCCTAATCCTAACCCGTACCCTAAACCGAGCCCTAACCCTAACACTAACCCTAACCCTAACCCTAACCCATACCCTACGCCGTACCCGAACCCCTCCCCGAACCCGTACCCTAAGCCGTACCCTAACCCTAACCCTAAGCCTAACCCTAACCCTAGGCTACCCTTGACTGCTTCTGCCTCCAATAGATTTCCTAAGCACTAGTGTTTTAAGGAACAGCTTAAAAAGAGAATCCTAAGGTGATTTCTTTATAATGGGTGTGTTCCTTATCTTATCCTATTGTCTAAACACTTCTCCATGACTGGACCCCCAAATAATATTCATTTACGTGCTAAGGGGTATCTAGAGATTGGGATAGGTTTAATAACTACCCTAACCCTAACGCGTACCCTAACCCTAACCCCTACCCTAACCCTAACACATACCCTAATCCTAACACGTACCCTAAACCGAGCCCTAACCCTAACACTAACCCTAACCCTAACCCTAACCCATACCCTACGATGTACCCGAACCCCTCCCCGAACCCGTAACCTAAGCCATACCCTAACCCAAACCCTAAGCCTAACCCTAACCCTAGGCTACCCTTGACTGCTTCTGCCTCCAATAGATTTCCTAAGCACTATTGTTTTAAGGAACAGCTTAAAAAGAGAATCCTAAGGTGATTTCTTTATAATGGGTGTTTTCCTTATCTTATCCTAGTGTCTAAACTCTTCTCCATGGTTGGAGCTCCAAATAATATTCCTTTACGTGCTAAGGGGTATCTAGAGAGTGGGATAGGTTTAATAACTACCCTAACCCTAACGCGTACCCTAACCCTAAACCCTACCCTAACCCTAACACGTACCCTAATCCTAACCCGTATCCTAAACCGAGCCCTAACCCTAACACTAACCCTAACCCTAACCCTAACCCTTTCCCTACGATGTGCCCGAACCCCTCCCCGAACCCGTAACCTAAGCCATACCCTAACCCTAACCCTAAGCCTAACCCTAACCCTAGGCTACCCTTGACTGCTTCTGCCTCCAATAGATTTCCTAATTACTAGTGTTTGAAGGAACAGCTTAAAAAGAGAATCCTAATGTGATTTCTTTATAATGGGTGTGTTCCTTATCTTATCCTAGTGTCTAAACTCTTCTCCATGGCTGGACCCCCAAATAATATTCCTTTACGTGCTAAGGGGTATCTAGAGAGTGGGATAGGTTTAATAACTACCCTAAACCTAACGCGTACCCTAACCCTAACCCCTACCCTAACCCTAACACGTACCCTAATCCTAACCCGTACCCTAAACCGAGCCCTAACCCTAACACTAACCCTAACCCTAACCCTAACCCATACCCTACGCCGTATCCGAACCCCTCCCCAAACCCGTACCCTAAGCCGTACCCTAAGCCTAACCCTAAGCCTAACCCTAACCCTAGGCTACCCTTGACTGCTTCTGCCTCCAATAGATTTCCTAAGCACTAGTGTTTGAAGGAACAGCTTAAAAAGAGAATCCTAATGTGATTTCTTTATAATGGGTGTGTTCCTTATCTTATCCTAGTGTCTAAACTCTTCTCCATGGCTGGACCCCCAAATAATATTCCTTTACGTGCTAAGGGGTATCTAGAGAGTGGGATAGGTTTAATAACTACCCTAACCCTAACGCGTACCCTAACCCTAACCCCTACCCTAACCCTAACACGTACCCTAATCCTAACCCGTACCCTAAACCGAGCTCTAAAGCTAAAACTAACCCTAACCCTAACCCTAACCCATACTCTACGCCGTACCCGAACCCCTCACCGAACCCGTACCCTGAGCCGTACCCTAACCCTAACCCTAAGCCGAACACTAACCCTAGGCTACCCTTGACTGCTTCTGCCTCCAATAGATTTCCTAAGCACTAGTGTTTTAAGGAACAGCTTAAAAAGTGAATCCTAATGTGATTTCTTTATAATGGAGGTGTTCCTTATCCTATCCTAGTGTCTAAACTCTTCTCCATGGCTGGACCCCCAAATAATATTCCTTTACGTGCTAAGGGGTATCTAGAGAGTGGGATAGGTTAAATAACTACCCTAACCCTAACACGTACCCTAACCCTAACACCCACCCTAACCCTAACACGTACACTAATCCTAACCCATACCCTAAACCGAGCCCTAACCTAACACTAACCCTAACCCTAACCCTATCTCATACCCTACGCCGTACCCGAACCCCTCCCCGAACCCATACCCTAAGCCGTACCCTAACCCTAACCCTAAGCCGAACCCTAACCCTAGGCTACCCTTGACTGCTTCTGCCTCCAATAGATTTCCTAAGCACTAGTGTTTTAAGGAACAGCTTAAAAAGAGAATCGTAATGTCATTTCTTTATAATGGGTGTGTTCCTTATCTTATCCTAGTGTCTAAACTCTTCTCCATGGCTGGATCCCCAAATAATATTCCTTTACGTGCTAAGGGCTATATAGAGAGTGGGATAGGTTTAATAACTACCCTAACCCTAACGCGTACCCTAACCCTCACCCCTACCCTAAACCTAACACGTACCCTAATCCTAACCCGTACCCTAAACCGAACCCTAACCCTAACACTAACCCTAACCCTAACCCTAACCCATACCCTATGCCGTACACGAACCCCTCCCCGAACCGTACCCTAAGCCGTACCCTACCCCTAACCCTCACCCTAACCCTAACCCTAAGCTACCCTTGACTGCTTCTGCCTCCAATAGATTTCCTAAGCACTAGTGTTTTAAGGAACAGCTTAAAAAGAGAATCCTAATGTGATTTCTTTACAATGGGTGTGTTCCTTATATTATCCTAGTGTCTAAACTCTTCTCCATGGCTGGACCCCCAAATAATATTCCTTTACGTGCTAAGGGGTATCTAGAGAGTGGGATAGGTTTAATAATTACCCTAACCCTAACCCGTACCCTAACCCTAACCCCTACCCTAACCCTAACACGTACCCTAATCCTAACCCGTACCCTAATTCGAGCCCGAACCCTAACAGTAACCCTAACTCTAACCCTAACCCATACCCTACGCCATACACGAACCCCTCCCCGAACCCGTACCCTAAGCCGTACCCTAAGCCTAACGCTAAGCCTAACCCTAACCCTAGGCTACCCTTGACTGCTTCTGCCTCCAATAGATTTCCTAAGCACTAGTGTTTGAAGGAACAGCTTAAAAAGAGAATCCTAATGTGATTTCTTTATAATGGGTGTGTTCCTTATCTTATCCTAGTGTCTAAACTCTTCTCCATGGCTGGACCCCCAAATAATATTCCTTTACGTGCTAAGGGGTATCTAGAGAGTGGGATAGGTTTAATAACTACCCTAACCCTAACGCGTACCCTAACCCTAACCCCTACCCTAACCCTAACACGTACCCTAATCCTAACCCGTACCCTAAACCGAGCTCTAAAGCTAAAACTAACCCTAACCCTAACCCTAACCCATACTCTACGCCGTACCCGAACCCCTCACCGATCCCGTACCCTGAGCCGTACCCTAACCCTAACCCTAAGCCTAACCCTAACCCTAGGCTACCCTTGACTGCTTCTGCCTCCAATAGATTTCCTAAGCACTAGTGTTTTAAGGAACAGCTTAAAAAGAGAATCCTAATGTCATTTCTTTATAATGGGTGTGTTCCTTATCTTATTCTAGTGTCTAAACTCTTCTCCATGGCTGGACCCCCAAATAATATTCCTTTACGTGCTAAGGGGTAACTAGAGAGTGGGATAGGTTTAATAACTACCCTAACCCTAAAGCGTAACATAACCCTAACCCCTACCCTAACCCTAACATGTACCCTAATCCAAACCCGTACCGTAGACTGAGCCCTAACCCTAACACTAACCCTAACCCTAAACCTAACCCATACCCTAGGCCGTACCCGAAAGCCTCCCCGAAACCGTACCCTAAGCCGTATCCTAACCCTAACCCTAAGCCTAACCCTAACCCTAGGCTACCCTTGACTGCTTCTGCCTCCAATAGATTTCCTAAGCACTTGTGTTTTAAGGAACAGCTTAAAAAGAGAATCCTAATGTGATTTCTTTATAATGGGTGTGTTCCTTATCTTATCCTAGTGTCTAAACTCTTCTCCATGTCTGGACCCTCAAACAATATTCCTTTACGTGCTAAGGGGTATCTAGAGAGTGGGATAGGTTTAATAACTACACTAACCCTAACCCGTACCCTAACCCTAACCCCTACCCTAACCCTAACACGTACCCTAATCCTAACCCGTACCCTAATCCGAGCCCGAACCCTAACAGTAACCCTAACCCTAACCCATACCCTACGCCGTACACGAACCCCTCCCCGAACCCGTACCCTAAGCCGTACCCTAAGCCTAACGCTAAGCCTAACCCTAACCTTAGGCTACCCTTGACTGCTTCTGCCTCCAATAGATTTCCTAAGCACTAGTGTTTGAAGGAACAGCTTAAAAAGAGAATCCTAATGTGATTTCTTTATAATGGGTGTGTTCCTTATCTTATCCTAGTGTCTAAACTCTTCTCCATGGCTGGACCCCCAAATAATATTCCTTTACGTGCTAAGGGGTATCTAGAGAGTGGGATAGGTTTAATAACTACCCTAACCCTAACGCGTACCCTAACCCTAACCCCTACCCTAACCCTAACACGTACCCTAATCCTAACCCGTACCCTAAACCGAGCTCTAAAGCTAAAACTAACCCTAACCCTAACCCTAACCCATACCCTACGCCGTACCCGAACCCCTCCCCGAACCCGTACCCTGAGCCGTACCTTAACCCTAACCCTAAGCCTAACCCTAACCCTAGGCTACCCTTGACTGCTTCTGCCTCCAATAGATTTCCTAAGCACTAGTGTTTTAAGGAACAGCTTAAAAAGAGAATCCTAATGTGATTTCTTTATAATGGGTGTGTTCCTTATCTTATCCTAGTGTCTAAACTCTTCTCCATGGCTGGACACCCAGATAATATTCCTTTACGTGCTAAGGGGTATCTAGAGAGTGGGATAGGGTTAATAACTATCCTAACTCTAACGCGTACCCTCACCCTAACAGCTACCCTAACCCTAACACGTACCCTAATCCTAACCTGTACCCTAAACGGACCCCAAACCCTAACACTAACCCTAATCCTAACCCTAACCCATACCCTACGCCGTACCCGATACCCTCCCCGAACCCGTACCCTAAGCCGTACCCTAACCCTAACCCTAAGCCGAACACTAACCCTAGGCTACCCTTGACTGCTTCTGCCTCCAATAGATTTCCTAAGCACTAGTGTTTTAAGGAACAGCTTTAAAAGAGAATCCTAATGTCATTTCTTTATAATGGGTGTGTTCCTTATCTTATCCTAGTGTCTAAACTCTTCTCCATGGCTGGACCCCCAAATAATATTCCTTTACGTGCTAAGGGGTAACTAGAGAGTGGGATAGGTTTAATAACTACCCTAACCCTAAAGCGTACCATAACCCTAACCCCTAGCCTAACCCTAACATGTACCCTAATCCTAACCCGTACCGTAGACCGAGCCCTAACCCTAACACTAACCCTAACCCTAACCCTAACCCATACCCTAGGCCATACCCGAAAGCCTCCCCGAACCCGTACCCTAAGCCGTATCCTAAGCCTAACCCTCACCCTAACCCTAACCCTAGGCTACCCTTGACTGCTTCTGCCTCCAATAGATTTCCTAAGCACTTGTGTTTTAAGGAACAGCTTAAAAAGAGAATCCTAATGTGATTTCGTTATAATGGGTGTGTTCCTTATCTTATCCTAGTGTCTAAACTCTTCTCCATGGCTGGACACCCAGATAATATTCCTTTACGTGCTAAGGGGTATCTAGAGAGTGGGAGAGGTTTAATAACTACCCTAAACCTAACGCGTACCCTAACCCTAACCCCTACCCTAACCCTAACACGTACCCTAATCCTAACCCGTACCCTAAACCGAGCCCTAACCCTAACACTAACCCTAACCCTAACCCTAACCCATACCCTACGCCGTACCCGAACCCCTCCCCGCACCCGTACCCTAAGCCGTACCCTAACCCTAACCCTAAGCCTAACCCTAACCCTAGGCTACCCTTGACTGCTTCTGCCTCCAATAGATTTCCTAAGCACTAGTGTTTTAAGGAACAGCTTAAAAAGAGAATCCTAAGGTGATTTCTTTATAATGGGTGTGTTCCTTATCTTATCCTATTGTCTAAACACTTCTCCATGACTGGACCCCCAAATAATATTCATTTACGTGCTAAGGGGTATCTAGAGATTGGGATAGGTTTAATAACTACCCTAACCCTAACGCGTACCCTAAACCTAACCCCTACCCTAACCCTAACACATACCCTAATCCTAACACGTACCCTAAACCGAGCCCTAACCCTAACACTAACCCTAACCCTAACCCTAACCCATACCCTACGATGTACCCGAACCCCTCCCCGAACCCGTAACCTAAGCCATACCCTAACCCAAACCCTAAGCCTAACCCTAACCCTAGGCTACCCTTGACTGCTTCTGCCTCCAATAGATTTCCTAAGCACTATTGTTTTAAGGAACAGCTTAAAAAGAGAATCCTAAGGTGATTTCTTTATAATGGGTGTTTTCCTTATCTTATCCTAGTGTCTAAACTCTTCTCCATGGTTGGAGCTCCAAATAATATTCCTTTACGTGCTAAGGGGTATCTAGAGAGTGGGATAGGTTTAATAACTACCCTAACCCTAACGCGTACCCTAACCCTAAACCCTACCCTAACCCTAACACGTACCCTAATCCTAACCCGTATCCTAAACCGAGCCCTAACCCTAACACTAACCCTAACCTTAACCCTAACCCTTTCCCTACGATGTGCCCGAACCCCTCCCCGAACCCGTAACCTAAGCCATACCCTAACCCTAACCCTAAGCCTAACCCTAACCCTAGGCTACCCTTGACTGCTTCTGCCTCCAATAGATTTCCTATGCACTATTATTTTAAGGAACAGCTTAAAAAGAGAATCCTAATGTGATTTCTTTATAATGGGTGTGTTCCTTATCTTATCCTAGTGTCTAAACACTTCTCCATGGTTGGACCCCCAAATAATATTCCTTTACGTGCTAAGGGGTATTTAGAGAGTGGGATAGGTTTAATAACTACCCTAACTCTAACGCGTACCCTAACCCTAATCCCTACCCTAACCCTAACACGTACCCTAATCCTAACCCGTAACCTAAAACTAGCCCTAACCCTAACAATAACACTAACCCTAACCCTAACCCATACCCTACGCCGTACCCAAACCCCTCCCCGAACCGGTAACCTAAGCCGTACCCTAAGACTAACCCTAAGCCTCACCCTAACCCTAGGCTACCCTTGAGTGCTTCTGCTTCCAATAGATTTCCTAAGCACTATTGTTTTAAGGAATGGCTTAAAAAGAGAATCCTAATGTGATTTCTTTATAATGGGTGTGTTCCTTACCTTATCCTAGTGTCTAAACTCTTCTCCATGTCTGGACCCCCAAATAATATTCCTTTACGTGCTAAGGGGTATCTAGAGAGTGAGATAGGTTTAATAACTACCCTAACCCTAATGCGTACCCTAACCCTAAACCCTACCCTAACCCTAACACGTACCCTAATCCTAACCCGTACCCTCAACCGAGCCCTAACCCTAACACTAACCGTAACCCTAACCCTAACCCATACCTTACGCCATACCCGAACCCCTCCCCGAACCCGTACCCTAAGCCGTACCCTAAGCCTAACCCTAAGCCTAACCCTAACCCTAGGCTACCCTTTACTGCTTCTGCCTCCAATAGATTTCCTAAGCACTAGTGTTTTAAGGAACAGCTTAAAAAGAGAATCCTAATGTGATTTCTTTATAATGGGTGTGTTCCTTATCTTATCCTAGTGTCTAAACTCTTCTCCATGGCTGGACCCCCAAATAATATTCCTTTACGTGCTAAGGGGTATCTAGAGAGTGGGATAGGTTTAATAACTACCCTAACCCTAACGCGTACCCTAACCCTAACCCCTACCCTAACCCTAACACGTACCCTAATCCTAACCCGTACCCTAAACCGAGCCCTAACCCTAACACTAACCCTAACCCTAACCCCTACCCTAACCCTAACACATACCCTAATCTTAACCCATACCCTAAACCGAGCCCTAACCCTAACACTAACCCTAACCCTTACCCTAACCCATACCATATGCCGTACCCGAACCCCTCCCCGAACCCGTACCCTAAGCCGTACCCTAAGCCTAACCCTAAGCCTAACCCTAACCCTAGGCTACCCTTGACTGCTTCTGCCTCCAATAGATTTCCTAAGCACTAGTGTTTGAAGGAACAGCTTAAAACGAGAATCCTAATGTGATTTCTTTATAATGGGTGTGTTCCTTATATTATCCTAGTGTCTAAACTCTTCTCCATGGCTGGACCCCCAAATAATATTCCTTTACGTGCTAAGGGGTATCTAGAGAGTGGGATAGGTTTAATAACTACACTAACCCTAATGCGTACTCTAACCCTAACACCTACCCTAACCCTAACACGTACCCTAATCCTAACCCGTACCCTAAACCGAGCCCTAACCCTAACACTAACCCTAACCCTAACCCTAACCCATACCCTAGGCCGTACCCGAAAGCCTCCCCGAACCCGTACCCTAAGCCGTATCCTAACCCTAACCCTAAGCCTAACCCTAACCCTAGGCTACCCTTGACTGCTTCTGCCTCCAATAGATTTCCTAAGCACTTGTGTTTTAAGGAACAGCTTAAAAAGAGAATCCTAATGTGATTTCTTTATAATGGGTGTGTTCCTTATCTTATCCTAGTATCTAAACTCTTCTCCATGGCTGAACGCCCAAATAATATTCCTTTACGTGCTAAGGGGTATCTAGAGAGTGGGATAGGTTTAATAACTACCCTAACCCTAACGCGTACCCTAACCCTAAACCCTACCCTAACCCTAACCCCTACCCTAACCCTAACACGTACCCTAATCCTAACCCGTACCCTAATTCGAGCCCGAACCCTAACAGTAACCCTAACTCTAACCCTAACCCATACCCTACGCCATACACGAACCCCTCCCCGAACCCGTACCCTAAGCCGTACCCTAAGCCTAACGCTAAGCCTAACCCTAACCCTAGGCTACCCTTGACTGCTTCTGCCTCCAATAGATTTCCTAAGCACTAGTGTTTGAAGGAACAGCTTAAAAAGAGAATCCTAATGTGATTTCTTTATAATGGGTGTGTTCCTTATCTTATCCTAGTGTCTAAACTCTTCTCCATGGCTGGACCCCCAAATAATATTCCTTTACGTGCTAAGGCGTATCTAGAGAGTGGGATAGGTTTAATAACTACCCTAACCCTAACGCGTACCCTAACCCTAACCCCTACCCTAACCCTAACACGTACCCTAATCCTAACCCGTACCCTAAACCGAGCTCTAAAGCTAAAACTAACCCTAACCCTAACCCTAACCCATACTCTACGCCGTACCCGAACCCCTCACCGAACCCGTACCCTGAGCCGTACCCTAACCCTAACCCTAAGCCTAACCCTAACCCTAGGCTACCCTTGACTGCTTCTGCCTCCAATAGATTTCCTAAGCACTAGTGTTTTAAGGAACAGCTTAAAAAGAGAATCCTAATGTCATTTCTTTATAATGGGTGTGTTCCTTATCTTATTCTAGTGTCTAAACTCTTCTCCATGGCTGGACCCCCAAATAATATTCCTTTACGTGCTAAGGGGTAACTAGAGAGTGGGATAGGTTTAATAACTACCCTAACCCTAAAGCGTAACATAACCCTAACCCCTACCCTAACCCTAACATGTACCCTAATCCAAACCCGTACCGTAGACTGAGCCCTAACCCTAACACTAACCCTAACCCTAACCCTAACCCATACCCTAGGCCGTACCCGAAAGCCTCCCCGAACCCGTACCCTAAGCCGTATCCTAACCCTAACCCTAAGCCTAACCCTAACCCTAGGCTACCCTTGACTGCTTCTGCCTCCAATAGATTTCCTAAGCATTTGTGTTTTAAGGAACAGCTTAAAAAGAGAATCCTAATGTGATTTCTTTATAATGGGTGTGTTCCTTATCTTATCCTAGTGTCTAAACTCTTCTCCATGTCTGGACCCTCAAACAATATTCCTTTACGTGCTAAGGGGTATCTAGAGAGTGGGATAGGTTTAATAACTACACTAACCCTAACCCGTTCCCTAACCCTAACCCCTACCCTAACCCTAACACGTACCCTAATCCTAACCCGTACCCTAATCCGAGCCCGAACCCTACCAGTAACCCTAACCCTAACCCTAACCCATACCCTACGCCGTACACGAACCCCTCCCCGAACCCGTACCCTAAGCCGTACCCTAAGCCTAACGCTAAGCCTAACCCTAACCTTAGGCTACCCTTGACTGCTTCTGCCTCCAATAGATTTCCTAAGCACTAGTGTTTGAAGGAACAGCTTAAAAAGAGAATCCTAATGTGATTTCTTTATAATGGGTGTGTTCCTTATCTTATCCTAGTGTCTAAACTCTTCTCCATGGCTGGACCCCCAAATAATATTCCTTTACGTGCTAAGGGGTATCTAGAGAGTGGGATAGGTTTAATAACTACCCTAACCCTAACGCGTACCCTAACCCTAACCCCTACCCTAACCCTAACACGTACCCTAATCCTAACCCGTACACTAAACCGAGCCCTAACCCTAACTCAAACCCTAACCCTAACCCATACCCTACGCCGTACCCGAACCCCTCCCCGAACCCGTACCCTGAGCCGTACCTTAACCCTAACCCTAAGCCTAACCCTAACCCTAGGCTACCCTTGACTGCTTCTGCCTCCAATAGATTTCCTAAGCACTAGTGTTTTAAGGAACAGCTTAAAAAGAGAATCCTAATGTGATTTCTTTATAATGGGTGTGTTCCTTATCTTATCCTAGTGTCTAAACTCTTCTCCATGGCTGGACACCCAGATAATATTCCTTTACGTGCTAAGGGGTATCTAGAGAGTGGGATAGGTTTAATAACTATCCTAACTCTAACGCGTACCCTCACCCTAACACCTACCCTAACCCTAACACGTACCCTAATCCTAACCTGTACCCTAAACGGACCCCAAACCCTAACACTAACCCTAATCCTAACCCTAACCCATACCCTACACCGTACCCGATACCCTCCCCGAACCCGTACCCTAAGCCGTACCCTAACCCTAACCCTAAGCCGAACACTAACCCTAGGCTACCCTTGACTGCTTCTGCCTCCAATAGATTTCCTAAGCACTAGTGTTTTAAGGAACAGCTTTAAAAGAGAATCCTAATGTCATTTCTTTATAATGGGTGTGTTCCTTATCTTATCCTAGTGTCTAAACTCTTCTCCATGGCTGGACCCCCAAATAATATTCCTTTACGTGCTAAGGGGTAACTAGAGAGTGGGATAGGTTTAATAACTACCCTAACCCTAAAGCGTACCATAACCCTAACCCCTAGCCTAACCCTAACATGTACCCTAATCCTAACCCGTACCGTAGACCGAGCCCTAACCCTAACACTAAACCTAACCCTAACCCTAACCCATACCCTAGGCCGTACCCGAAAGCCTCCCCGAACCCGTACCCTAAGCCGTATCCTAAGCCTAACCCTCACCCTAACCCTAACCCTAGGCTACCCTTGACTGCTTCTGCCTCCAATAGATTTCCTAAGCACTTGTGTTTTAAGGAACAGCTTAAAAAGAGAATCCTAATGTGATTTCGTTATAATGGGTGTGTTCCTTATCTTATCCTAGTGTCTAAACTCTTCTCCATGGCTGGACACCCAGATAATATTCCTTTACGTGCTAAGGGGTATCTAGAGAGTGGGAGAGGTTTAATAACTACCCTAAACCTAACGCGTACCCTAACCCTAACCCCTACCCTAACCCTAACACGTACCCTAATCCTAACCCGTACCCTAAACCGAGCCCTAACCCTAACACTAACCCTAACCCTAACCCTAACCCATACCCTACGCCGTACCCGAACCCCTCCCCGAACCCGTACCCTAAGCCGTACCCTAACCCTAACCCTAAGCCTAACCCTAACCCTAGGCTACCCTTGACTGCTTCTGCCTCCAATAGATTTCCTAAGCACTAGTGTTTTAAGGAACAGCTTAAAAAGAGAATCCTAAGGTGATTTCTTTATAATGGGTGTGTTCCTTATCTTATCCTATTGTCTAAACACTTCTCCATGACTGGACCCCCAAATAATATTCATTTACGTGCTAAGGGGTATCTAGAGATTGGGATAGGTTTCATAACTACCCTAACCCTAACGCGTACCCTAACCCTAACCCCTACCCTAACCCTAACACATACCCTAATCCTAACACGTACCCTAAACCGAGCCCTAACCCTAACACTAACCCTAACCCTAACCCTAACCCATACCCTACGATGTACCCGAACCCCTCCCCGAACCCGTAACCTAAGCCATACCCTAACCCAAACCCTAAGCCTAACCCTAACCCTAGGCTACCCTTGACTGCTTCTGCCTCCAATAGATTTCCTAAGCACTAGTGTTTTAAGGAACAGCTTAAAAAGAGAATCCTAAGGTGATTTCTTTATAATGGGTGTTTTCCTTATCTTATCCTAGTGTCTAAACTCTTCTCCATGGTTGGAGCTCCAAATAATATTCCTTTACGTGCTAAGGGGTATCTAGAGAGTGGGATAGGTTTAATAACTACCCTAACCCTAACGCGTACCCTAACCCTAAACCCTACCCTAACCCTAACACGTACCCTAATCCTAACCCGTATCCTAAACCGAGCCCTAACCCTAACACTAACCCTAACCCTAACCCTAACCCTTTCCCTACGATGTGCCCGAACCCCTCCCCGAACCCGTAACCTAAGCCATACCCTAACCCTAACCCTAAGCCTAACCCTAACCCTAGGCTACCCTTGACTGCTTCTGCCTCCAATAGATTTCCTATGCACTATTATTTTAAGGAACAGCTTAAAAAGAGAATCCTAATGTGATTTCTTTATAATGGGTGTGTTCCTTATCTTATCCTAGTGTCTAAACACTTCTCCATGGTTGGACCCCCAAATAATATTCCTTTACGTGCTAAGGGGTATTTAGAGAGTGGGATAGGTTTAATAACTACCCTAACTCTAACGCGTACCCTAACCCTAATCCCTACCCTAACCCTAACACGTACCCTAATCCTAACCCGTAACCTAAAACTAGCCCTAACCCTAACAATAACACTAACCCTAACCCTAACCCATACCCTACGCCGTACCCAAACCCCTCCCCGAACCGGTAACCTAAGCCGTACCCTAAGCCTAACCCTAAGCCTCACCCTAACCCTAGGCTACCCTTGAGTGCTTCTGCCTCCAATAGATTTCCTAAGCACTATTGTTTTAAGGAATGGCTTAAAAAGAGAATCCTAATGTGATTTCTTTATAATGGGTGTGTTCCTTACCTTATCCTAGTGTCTAAACTCTTCTCCATGTCTGGACCCCCAAATAATATTCCTTTACGTGCTAAGGGGTATCTAGAGAGTGAGATAGGTTTAATAACTACCCTAACCCTAATGCGTACCCTAACCCTAAACCCTACCCTAACCCTAACACGTACCCTAATCCTAACCCGTACCCTAAACCGAGCCCTAACCCTAACACTAACCGTAACCCTAACCCTAACCCATACCTTACGCCATACCCGAACCCCTCCCCGAACCCGTACCCTAAGCCGTACCCTAAGCCTAACCCTAAGCCTAACCCTAACCCTAGGCTACCCTTGACTGCTTCTGCCTCCAATAGATTTCCTAAGCACTAGTGTTTGAAGGAACAGCTTAAAAAGAGAATCCTAATGTGATTTCTTTATAATGGGTGTGTTCCTTATCTTATCCTAGTGTCTAAACTCTTCTCCATGGCTGGACCCCCAAATAATATTCCTTTACGTGCTAAGGGGTATCTAGAGAGTGGGATAGGTTTAATAACTACCCTAACCCTAACGCGTACCCTAACCCTAACCCCTACCCTAACCCTAACACGTACCCTAATCCTAACCTGTACCCTAAACCGAGCCCTAACCCTAAAACTAACCCTAACCCTAACCCCTACCCTAACCCTAACACATACCCTAATCTTAACCCATACCCTAAACCGAGCCCTAACCCTAACACTAACCCTAACCCTAACCCTAACCCATACCATATGCCGTACCCGAACCCCTCCCCGAACCCGTACCCTAAGCCGTACCCTAAGCCTAACCCTAAGCCTAACCCTAACCCTAGGCTACCCTTGACTGCTTCTGCCTCCAATAGATTTCCTAAGCACTAGTGTTTGAAGGAACAGCTTAAAACGAGAATCCTAATGTGATTTCTTTATAATGGGTGTGTTCCTTATATTATCCTAGTGTCTAAACTCTTCTCCATGGCTGGACCCCCAAATAATATTCCTTTACGTGCTAAGGGGTATCTAGAGAGTGGGATAGGTTTAATAACTACACTAACCCTAATGCGTACTCTAACCCTAACCCGTACCCTAACCCTAACACGTACCCTAATCCTAACCCGTACCCTAAACCGAGCCCTAACCCTAACACTAACCCTAACCCTAACCCTAAGCCATACCCTAGGCCGTACCCGAAAGCCTCCCCGAACCCGTACCCTAAGCCGTATCCTAACCCTAACCCTAAGCCTAACCCTAACCCTAGGCTACCCTTGACTGCTTCTGCCTCCAATAGATTTCCTAAGCACTAGTGTTTTAAGGAACAGCTTAAAAAGAGAATCCTAATGTCATTTCTTTATAATGGGTGTGTTCTTTATCTTATCCTAGTGTCTAAACTCTTCTCCATGGCTGGACCCCCAAAAAATATTCCTTTACGTGCTAAGGGGTATCTAGAGAGTGGGATAGGTTTAATAACTACCCTAACCCTAACCCGTACCCTAACCCTAACCCCTACCCTAACCCTAACACGTACCCTAATCCTAACCCGTACCCTAAACCGAGCCCTAACGCTAACACTAACCCTAACCCTAACCCATACCCTACGCCATACACGAACCCCTCCCCGAACCCGTACCCTAAGCCGTACCCTAAGCCTAACCCTCACCCTAAGCCTAACCCTAGGCTACCCTTGACTTCTTCTGCCTCCAATAGATTTCCTAAGCACTTGTGTTTTAAGGAACAGCTTATAAAGAGAATCCTAATGTGATTTCTTTATAAAGGGTGTGTTCCTTATCTTATCCTAGTGTCTAAACTCTTCTCCATGGCTGGACGCCCAAATAATATTCCTTTACGTGCTAAGGGGCATCTAGAGAGTGGGATAGGTTTAATAACTACCCTAACCCTAATGCGTACCCTAACCCTAACCCCTACCCTAACCCTAACACGTACCCTAATCCTAACCCATACCCTAAACCGAGCTCGAACCCTAACAGTACCCCTAACCCTAACCCTAACCCATACCCTATGCCATACCCGAACCCCTCCCCGAACCCGTATCCTAAGCCGTACCCTAAGCCTAACCCTCACCCTAAGCCTAACCCTAGGCTACCCTTGACTGCTTCAGCCTGCAATAGATTTCCTAAGCACTAGTGTTTTAAGCAAGAGGTTAAAAAGAGAATCCTAATGTGATTTCTTTATAATGTGTGTGTTCCTTATCTTATCCTAGTGTCTAAACTCTTCTCCATGGCTTTACGCCCAAATAATGTTCCTTTACGTGCTAAGGGGTATCTAGAGAGTGGGATAGGTTTACTAACTACCCTAACCCTAACGCGTACCCTAACCCTAACCCCTTCGCTAACCCTAACACGTACCCTAATCCTAACCCGTATCCTAAACCGAGCCCTAACCCTAACACTAAACCTAACCCTAACCCTAAACCATACCCTACGCCGTACCCGAACCCCTCCCCGAACCCGTACCCTAAGCCGTATCCTAAGCCTAACCCTAAGCCTAACCCTAACCCTAGGCTACCCTTGACTGCTTCTGCCTCCAATAGATTTCCTAAGCACTAGTGTTTTAAGGAACAGCTTAGAAAGAGAATCCTAATGCCATTTCTTTATAATGGGTGTGTTCCTTATCTTATCCTAGTGTCTAAACTCTTCTCCATGGCTGGACACCCAGATAATATTCCTTTACGTGCTAAGGGGTATCTAGAGAGTGGGAGAGGTTTAATAACTACCCTAAACCTAACGCGTACCCTAACCCTAACCCCTACCCTAACCCTAACACGTACCCTAATCCTAACCCGTACCCTAAACCGAGCCCTAACCCTAACACTAACCCTAACCCTAACCCTTACCCTACGATGTAACCGAACCCCTCCCCGAACCCGTAACCTAAGCCATACCCTAACCCTAACTCTAAGCCTAACCATAACCCTAGGCTACCCTTGACTGCTTCTGCCTCCAATAGATTTCCTAAGCACTATTATTTTAAGGAACAGCTTAAAAAGAGAATCCTAAGGTGATTTCTTTATAATGGGTGTGTTCCTTATCTTATCCTAGTGTCTAAACTCTTCTCCATGGTTGGATCCCCAAATAATATTACTTTACGTGCTAAGGGGTATCTAGAGAGTGGGATAGGTTTAATAACTACCCTAACCCTAACGTGTACCCTAACCCTAACCCCTACCCTAACCCTAACACGTACCCTAATCCTAACCCGTACCCTAAACCGAGCCCTAACCCTAACACTAAACCTAACCCTAACCCATACCCTACGCCGTACCCGAACCCCTCCCCTAACCCGTACCCGAAGCCGTACCCTAAGCCTAACCCTAACCCTAGGCTACCATTGACTGCTTCTGACTCCAATAGATTTCCTAAGCACTAGTGTTTTAAGGAACACCTTAAAAAGAGAATCCTAATGTGATTTCTTTATAATGGGTGTGTTCCTTATCTTATCCTAGTGTCTAAACTCTTCTCCATGGCTGGACCCCCAGATAATATTCCTTTACGTGCTAAGGGGTATCTAGAGAGTGGGATAGGTTTAATAACTATCCTAACTCTAACGCGTACCCTAACCCTAACACCTACCCTAACCCTAACACGTACACTTATCCTAAACTGTACCCTAAACGGACCCAAAACCCTAACACTAACCCTAACCCTAACCCTAACCCATACCCTACGCCGTACCCGATACCCTCCCCGAACCCGTACCCTCAGCCGTACCCTAAGCCTAACCTTAAGCCTAACCCTAACCCTAAGCTACCCTTGACTGCTTCTGCCTCCAATAGATTTCCTAAGCACTAGTGTTTGAAGGAACAGCTTAAAAAGAGAATCCTAATGTCATTTCTTTATAATGGGTGTGTTCCTTATCTTATCCTAGTGTCTAAACTCTTCTCCATGGCTGGACCCCCAAAAAATATTCCTTTACGTGCTAAGGGGTATCTAGAGAGTGGGATAGGTTTAATAACTACCCTAACCCTAACCCGTACCCTAACCCTAACCCCTACCCTAACCCTAACACGTACCCTAATCCTAACCCGTACCCTAATCCGAGCCCAAACCCTAACAGTAACCCTAACCCTAACCCTAACCCATACCCTACGCCATACACGAACCCCTCCCCGAACCCGTACCCTAAGCCGTACCCTAAGCCTAACGCTAAGCCTAACCCTAACCCTAGGCTACCCTTGACTGCTTCTGCCTCCAATAGATTTCCTAAGCACTTGTGTTTTAAGGAACAGCTTAAAAAGAGAATCCTAATGTGATTTCTTTATAATGGGTGTGTTCCTTATCTTATCCTAGTGTCTAAACTCTTCTCCATGGCTGGACACCCAGATAATATTCCTTTACGTGCTAAGGGGTATCTAGAGAGTGGGAGAGGTTTAATAACTACCCTAAACCTAACGCGTACCCTAACCCTAACCCCTACCCTAACCCTAACACGTACCCTAATCCTAACCCGTACCCTAAACCGAGCCCTAACCCTAACACTAACCCTAACCCTAACCCTAACCCTTACCCTACGATGTAACCGAACCCCTCCCCGAACCCGTAACCTAAGCCATACCCTAACCCTAACCCTAAGCCTAACCCTAACCCTAGGCTACCCTTGACTGCTTCTGCCTCCAATAGATTTCCTAAGCACTATTATTTTAAGGAACAGCTTAAAAAGAGAATCCTAAGGTGATTTCTTTATAATGGGTGTGTTCCTTATCTTATCCTAGTGTCTAAACTCTTCTCCATGGTTGGACCCCCAAATAATATTCCTTTACGTGCTAAGGGGTATCTAGAGAGTGGGATAGGTTTAATAACTACCCTAACCCTAACGTGTACCCTAACCCTAACCCCTACCCTAACCCTAACACGTAACCTAATCCTAACCTGTACCCTAAACCGAGCCCTAACCCTAACACTAAACCTAACCCTAACCCATACCCTACGCCGTACCCGAACCCCTCCCCTAACCCGTACCCGAAGCCGTACCCTAAGCCTAACCCTAACCCTAGGCTACCATTGACTGCTTCTGACTCCAATAGATTTCCTAAGCACTAGTGTTTTAAGGAACACCTTAAAAAGAGAATCCTAATGTGATTTCTTTATAATGGGTGTGTTCCTTATCTTATCCTAGTGTCTAAACTCTTCTCCATGGCTGGACCCCCAGATAATATTCCTTTACGTGCTAAGGGGTATCTAGAGAGTGGGATAGGTTTAATAACTATCCTAACTCTAACACGTACCCTAACCCTAACACCTACCCTAACCCTAACACGTACCCTTATCCTAAACTGTACCCTAAACGGACCCAAAACCCTAACACTAACCCTAACCCTAACCCTAACCCATACCCTACGCCGTACCCGATACCCTCCCCGAACCCGTACCCTCAGCCGTACCCTAAGCCTAACCCTAAGCCTAACACTAACCCTAAGCTACCCTTGACTGCTTCTGCCTCCAATAGATTTCCTAAGCACTAGTGTTTTAAGGAACAGCTTAAAAAGAGAATCCTAATGTCATTTCTTTATAATGGGTGTGTTCTTTATCTTATCCTAGTGTCTAAACTCTTCTCCATGGCTGGACCCCCAAAAAATATTCCTTTACGTGCTAAGGGGTATCTAGAGAGTGGGATAGGTTTAATAACTACCCTAACCCTAACCCGTACCCTAACCCTAACCCCTACCCTAACCCTAACACGTACCCTAATCCTAACCCGTACCCTAAACCGAGCCCTAACGCTAACACTAACCCTAACCCTAACCCATACCCTACGCCATACACGAACCCCTCCCCGAACCCGTACCCTAAGCCGTACCCTAAGCCTAACCCTCACCCTAAGCCTAACCCTAGGCTACCCTTGACTTCTTCTGCCTCCAATAGATTTCCTAAGCACTTGTGTTTTAAGGAACAGCTTATAAAGAGAATCCTAATGTGATTTCTTTATAAAGGGTGTGTTCCTTATCTTATCCTAGTGTCTAAACTCTTCTCCATGGCTGGACGCCCAAATAATATTCCTTTACGTGCTAAGGGGCATCTAGAGAGTGGGATAGGTTTAATAACTACCCTAACCCTAATGCGTACCCTAACCCTAACCCCTACCCTAACCCTAACACGTACCCTAATCCTAACCCATACCCTAAACCGAGCTCGAACCCTAACAGTACCCCTAACCCTAACCCTAACCCATACCCTATGCCATACCCGAACCCCTCCCCGAACCCGTACGCTAAGCCGTACCCTAAGCCTAACCCTCACCCTAAGCCTAACCCTAGGCTACCCTTGACTGCTTCAGCCTGCAATAGATTTCCTAAGCACTAGTGTTTTAAGCAAGAGGTTAAAAAGAGAATCCTAATGTGATTTCTTTATAATGTGTGTGTTCCTTATCTTATCCTAGTGTCTAAACTCTTCTCCATGGCTTTACGCCCAAATAATGTTCCTTTACGTGCTAAGGGGTATCTAGAGAGTGGGATAGGTTTACTAACTACCCTAACCCTAACGCGTACCCTAACCCTAACCCCTTCGCTAACCCTAACACGTACCCTAATCCTAACCCGTATCCTAAACCGAGCCCTAACCCTAACACTAAACCTAACCCTAACCCTAAACCATACCCTACGCCGTACCCGAACCCCTCCCCGAACCCGTACCCTAAGCCGTATCCTAAGCCTAACCCTAAGCCTAACCCTAACCCTAGGCTACCCTTGACTGCTTCTGCCTCCAATAGATTTCCTAAGCACTAGTGTTTTAAGGAACAGCTTAGAAAGAGAATCCTAATGCCATTTCTTTATAATGGGTGTGTTCCTTATCTTATCCTAGTGTCTAAACTCTTCTCCATGGCTGGACACCCAGATAATATTCCTTTACGTGCTAAGGGGTATCTAGAGAGTGGGAGAGGTTTAATAACTACCCTAAACCTAACGCGTACCCTAACCCTAACCCCTACCCTAACCCTAACACGTACCCTAATCCTAACCCGTACCCTAAACCGAGCCCTAACCCTAACACTAACCCTAACCCTAACCCTTACCCTACGATGTAACCGAACCCCTCCCCGAACCCGTAACCTAAGCCATACCCTAACCCTAACTCTAAGCCTAACCATAACCCTAGGCTACCCTTGACTGCTTCTGCCTCCAATAGATTTCCTAAGCACTATTATTTTAAGGAACAGCTTAAAAAGAGAATCCTAAGGTGATTTCTTTATAATGGGTGTGTTCCTTATCTTATCCTAGTGTCTAAACTCTTCTCCATGGTTGGATCCCCAAATAATATTACTTTACGTGCTAAGGGGTATCTAGAGAGTGGGATAGGTTTAATAACTACCCTAACCCTAACGTGTACCCTAACCCTAACCCCTACCCTAACCCTAACACGTACCCTAATCCTAACCCGTACCCTAAACCGAGCCCTAACCCTAACACTAAACCTAACCCTAACCCATACCCTACGCCGTACCCGAACCCCTCCCCTAACCCGTACCCGAAGCCGTACCCTAAGCCTAACCCTAACCCTAGGCTACCATTGACTGCTTCTGACTCCAATAGATTTCCTAAGCACTAGTGTTTTAAGGAACACCTTAAAAAGAGAATCCTAATGTGATTTCTTTATAATGGGTGTGTTCCTTATCTTATCCTAGTGTCTAAACTCTTCTCCATGGCTGGACCCCCAGATAATATTCCTTTACGTGCTAAGGGGTATCTAGAGAGTGGGATAGGTTTAATAACTATCCTAACTCTAACGCGTACCCTAACCCTAACACCTACCCTAACCCTAACACGTACACTTATCCTAAACTGTACCCTAAACGGACCCAAAACCCTAACACTAACCCTAACCCTAACCCTAACCCATACCCTACGCCGTACCCGATACCCTCCCCGAACCCGTACCCTCAGCCGTACCCTAAGCCTAACCTTAAGCCTAACCCTAACCCTAAGCTACCCTTGACTGCTTCTGCCTCCAATAGATTTCCTAAGCACTAGTGTTTGAAGGAACAGCTTAAAAAGAGAATCCTAATGTCATTTCTTTATAATGGGTGTGTTCCTTATCTTATCCTAGTGTCTAAACTCTTCTCCATGGCTGGACCCCCAAAAAATATTCCTTTACGTGCTAAGGGGTATCTAGAGAGTGGGATAGGTTTAATAACTACCCTAACCCTAACCCGTACCCTAACCCTAACCCCTACCCTAACCCTAACACGTACCCTAATCCTAACCCGTACCCTAATCCGAGCCCAAACCCTAACAGTAACCCTAACCCTAACCCTAACCCATACCCTACGCCATACACGAACCCCTCCCCGAACCCGTACCCTAAGCCGTACCCTAAGCCTAACGCTAAGCCTAACCCTAACCCTAGGCTACCCTTGACTGCTTCTGCCTCCAATAGATTTCCTAAGCACTTGTGTTTTAAGGAACAGCTTAAAAAGAGAATCCTAATGTGATTTCTTTATAATGGGTGTGTTCCTTATCTTATCCTAGTGTCTAAACTCTTCTCCATGGCTGGACACCCAGATAATATTCCTTTACGTGCTAAGGGGTATCTAGAGAGTGGGAGAGGTTTAATAACTACCCTAAACCTAACGCGTACCCTAACCCTAACCCCTACCCTAACCCTAACACGTACCCTAATCCTAACCCGTACCCTAAACCGAGCCCTAACCCTAACACTAACCCTAACCCTAACCCTAACCCTTACCCTACGATGTAACCGAACCCCTCCCCGAACCCGTAACCTAAGCCATACCCTAACCCTAACCCTAAGCCTAACCCTAACCCTAGGCTACCCTTGACTGCTTCTGCCTCCAATAGATTTCCTAAGCACTATTATTTTAAGGAACAGCTTAAAAAGAGAATCCTAAGGTGATTTCTTTATAATGGGTGTGTTCCTTATCTTATCCTAGTGTCTAAACTCTTCTCCATGGTTGGACCCCCAAATAATATTCCTTTACGTGCTAAGGGGTATCTAGAGAGTGGGATAGGTTTAATAACTACCCTAACCCTAACGTGTACCCTAACCCTATCCCCTACCCTAACCCTAACACGTACCCTAATCCTAACCCGTACCCTAAACCGAGCCCTAACCCTAACACTAACCCTAACCCTAACCCATACCCTACGCCGTACCCGAACCCCTCCCCTAACCCGTACCCGAAGCCATACCCTAAGCCTAACCCTACCCCTAGGCTACCATTGACTGCTTCTGACTCCAATAGTTTTCCTAAGCACTAGTGTTTTAAGGAACACCTTAAAAAGAGAATCCTAATGTGATTTCTTTATAATGGGTGTGTTCCTTATCTTATCCTGGTGTCTAAACTCTTCTCCATGGCTGGACCCCCAGATAATATTCCTTTACGTGCTAAGGGGTATCTAGAGAGTGGGATAGGTTTAATAACTATCCTAACTCTAACGCGTACCCTAACCCTAACACCTACCCTAACCCTAACACGTACCCTTATCCTAAACTGTACCCTAAACGGACCCAAAACCCTAACACTAACCCTAACCCTAACCCTAACCCATACCCTACGCCGTACCCGAAACCCTCCCCGAACCCGTACCCTAAGCCGTACCCTAAGCCTAAACCTAAGCCTAACCCTAACCCTAGGCTACCCTTGACTGCTTCTGCCTCCAATAGATTTCCTAAGCACTAGTGTTTTAAGGAACAGCTTAAAAAGTGAATCCTAATGTGATTTCTTTATAATGGATGTGTTCCTTATCCTATCCTAGTGTCTAAACTCTTCTCCATGGCTGGACCCCCAAATAATATTCCTTTACGTGCTAAGGGGTATCTAGAGAGTGGGATAGGTTTAATAACTACCCTAACCCTAACACGTACCCTAACCCTAACACCCACCCTAACCCTAACACGTACACTAATCCTAACCCATACCCTAAACCGAGCCCTAACCCTAACCCTAACCCTAACCCATACCCTACGCCGTTCCCGAAACCCTCCCCGAACCCGTATCCTAAGCCGTACCCTAACCCTAACCCTAAGCCTAACCCTAAACCTAGGCTACCCTTGACTGCTTCTTCCTGCAATAGATTTCCTAAGCACTAGTGTTTTAAGGAACAGCTTAAAAAGAGAATCCTAATGTGATTTCTTTATAATGGGTGTGTTCCTTATCTTATCCTAGTGACTAAACTCTTCTCCATGGCTGGACCACCAAATAATATTCCTTTACGTGCTAAGTGGTATCTAGAGAGTGGGATAGGTTTAATAACTACCCTAACCCTAACCCGTACCCTAACCCTAACCCATACCCTAACCGTAACACGTACCCTAATCCTAACCCGTACCCTAATCCGAGCCCTAACGCTAACACTAACCCTAACCCTAACCCTAACCCATACCCTACGCCATACACGAACCCCTCCCCGAACCCGTACCCTAAGCCGTACCCTAAGCCTAACCCTCACCCTAAGCTTAACCCTAGGCTACCCTTGACTTCTTCTGCCTCCAATAGATTTCCTAAGCACTTGTGTTTTAAGGAACAGCTTATAAAGAGAATCCTAATGTGATTTCTTTATAAAGGGTGTGTTCCTTATCTTATCCTAGTGTCTAAACTCTTCTCCATGGCTGGACGCCCAAATAATATTCCTTTACGTGCTAAGGGGCATCTAGAGATTGGGATAGGTTTAATAACTACCCTAACCCTAATGCGTACCCTAACCCTAACCCCTACCCTAACCCTAACACGTACCCTAATCCTAACCCATACCCTAAACCGAGCTCGAACCCTAACAGTACCCCTAACCCTAACCCTAACCCATACCCTATGCCATACCCGAACCCCTCCCCGAACCCGTATCCTAAGCCGTACCCTAAGCCTAACCCTCACCCTAAGCCTAACCCTAGGCTACCCTTGACTGCTTCAGCCTGCAATAGATTTCCTAAGCACTAGTGTTTTAAGCAAGAGGTTAAAAAGAGAATCCTAATGTGATTTCTTTATAATGTGTGTGTTCCTTATCTTATCCTAGTGTCTAAACTCTTCTCCATGGCTTTACGCCCAAATAATGTTCCTTTACGTGCTAAGGGGTATCTAGAGAGTGGGATAGGTTTACTAACTACCCTAACCCTAACGCGTACCCTAACCCTAACCCCTTCGCTAACCCTAACACGTACCCTAATCCTAACCCGTATCCTAAACCGAGCCCTAACCCTAACACTAAACCTAACCCTAACCCTAAACCATACCCTACGCCGTACCCGAACCCCTCCC
This sequence comes from Balaenoptera ricei, assembly GCF_028023285.1. Classification (NCBI taxonomy): domain Eukaryota; kingdom Metazoa; phylum Chordata; class Mammalia; order Artiodactyla; family Balaenopteridae; genus Balaenoptera; species Balaenoptera ricei. The sequence continues at coordinate 155,603 of NW_026777642.1, forward strand.
CGAACCCGTACCCTAAGCCGTATCCTAAGCCTAACCCTAAGCCTAACCCTAACCCTAGGCTACCCTTGACTGCTTCTGCCTCCAATAGATTTCCTAAGCACTAGTGTTTTAAGGAACAGCTTAGAAAGAGAATCCTAATGCCATTTCTTTATAATGGGTGTGTTCCTTATCTTATCCTAGTGTCTAAACTCTTCTCCATGGCTGGACCCCCAAATAATATTCCTTTACGTGCTAAGGGGTATCTAGAGAGTGGGATAGTTTTAATAACTACCCTAACCCTAACACGTACCCTAACCCTAACCCCTACCCTAAACCTAACACGTACCCTAATCCTAACCCGTACCCTAAACCGAGCCCTAACCTAACACTAACCCTAACCCTAACCCTATCCCATACCCTACGCCGTACCCGAACCCCTCCCCGAACCCATACCCTAAGCCGTACCCTAACCCTAACCCTAAGCCTAACCCTAACCCTAGGCTACCCTTGACTGCTTCTGCCTCCAATAGATTTCCTAAGCACTAGTGTTTGAAGGAACAGCTTAAAAAGAGAATCCTAATGTGATTTCTTTATAATGGGTGTGTTCCTTATCCTATCTTAGTGTCTAAACTCTTTTCCATGGCTGGACCCCCAAATAATATTCCTTTACGTGCTAAGGGGTATCTAGAGAGTGGGATAGGTTTAATAACTACTCTAACCCTAACGCGTACCCTAACCCTAACCCCTACCCTAAACCTAACACGTACCCTAATCCTAACCCGTACCCTAAACCGAGCCCTAACCCTAACACTAACCCTAACCCTAACCCTAACCCATACCCTATGCCGTACACGAACCCCTCCCCGAACCGTACCCTAAGCCGTACCCAACCCCTAACCCTCACCCTAACCCTAACCCTAAGCTACCCTTGACTTCTTCTGCCTCCAATAGATTTCCTAAGCACTAGTGTTTTAAGGAACAGCTTAAAAACAGAATCCTAATGTGATTTCTTTATAATGGGTGTGTTCCTTATCCTATCTTAGTGTCTAAACTCTTTTCCATGGCTGGACCCCCAAATAATATTCCTTTACGTGCTAAGGGGTATCTAGAGAGTGGGATAGGTTTAATAACTACCCTAACCCTAACGCGTACCCTAACCCTAACCCCCACCCTAACCGTAACACGTACTCTAATCCTAACCCGTACCCTAAACCGAGCCCTAACCCTAACACTAACCCTAACCCTTACCCTAACCCATACCCTACCCCATACCCGAACCCGTAGCCGAAACCTTACCCTAAGCCGTAACCTAACCCTAACCCTAACCCTAAGCTACCCTTGACTGCTTCTGCCTCCAATAATTTTCTTAAGCACTAATGTTTTAAGGAACATCTTAAAAAGAGGATCCTAATGTGATTTTTTTATAATGGGTGTGTTCCTTATCTTGTCCTAGTGTCTAAACTCTTCTGCATGGCTGGACCGCCAAATAATATTCCTTGATGTGCTAAGCGGTATCGAGAGAGTGGGATAGGTTTAATAACTACCCTATCCCTAACGCGTACCCTAACCCGAACCACTTTGCTAAACCTAACACGTACCCTAATCCTAACCCGTACCCTAAACCGAGCCCTAACCCTAACACTAACCCTAACCCTAACCCTAACCCATACCCTACACCGTACCCAAACTCCTCCTCGAACCCGTACCCTAAGCCATACCCTAAGCCTAACCCTCACCCTAACCCTAACCCTAGGCTAACCTTGACTGCTTCTGCCTCCAATAGATTTCCTAAGCACTAGTGTTTTAAGGAACAGCTTAAAAAGAGTATCCTAATGTGATTTCTTTATAATGGGTGTGTTCCTCATCTTTTCCTAGTGTCTAAACTCTTCTCCATGGCTGGACCCCAAATAATATTCCTTTACGTGCTAAGTGGTATCTAGAGAGTGGGATCAGTTTAGTAAATACCCTAACCCTAATGCGTACCCTAACCCTAACCCGTACCCTAACCCTAAGCTGCCCTTGACTGCTTCTGCCTCCAATAGATTTCCTAAGCACTAGTGTTTTAAGGAACAGGTTAAAAAGTATGTATTAAAGTATGTAAAATGTACGTATAAAAGTATTAATATATGAAAAATATGTATATATGTATGTATATATATATGTATGAATCACTTTGCTGTACTGCAGAAATTAACACAATATTGTAAGTCAACTATACTTCAGTATCAATTAGTTTGAAGGCACTTTTATAAATTAGGCCTTATTTCTCTTTTCCTTTCATCCTGGGAAAAATGTATAACAGAAACTTACCTGGATTACTACGGAATGAATTCATATCACACAGAACTTTAATTGTTGAACAAACCATTAATACCAGTTACACCATGGGATGTCCTGATCCAATATGAAGTTTGTAAACCTTGTATCAAGCCTGCAGAATGCACTAAATTTGGAAATTCAAACTGCAATGAAGCCAACTATCCCATGACTTCTCCACAACTAGTTATACAAAATCAATTGGAATCCATATACAATCAAATGAATGTAGACAGAAACAACTATAGCCTTCCTTTTTTTCCTTTTAGATGAAGACGGTATTTAAGGTGATGTCTTGGGCCGTTTCAGGGTGTTACTCAATTTCCTGGGTATCTCCCATGCACACAAGAAGTACACATGTTAGTTAACTTGTTTGTGCAACTATATGAAGGTAGTTAATACCACAAGACTGTATACGTAAAAAGAATTAAATGTTAAAGTCATGTTTTGTATTTTTAATGACAATGAAAAAAAGTGTAGTGCTGATATTTGTTACAAAAAATGAACATTAAAAACATTCTTAGTGAAAAAAAGCCATACAGAAAAGGCAACCTAGATCCCATGCTCATCTTGTCTGCTTCATATCCATCAAGGCTGTCCAAATGAGGGGGAAACTCAGTAATGGTTCCAGAAAAAGAAAACTGGATCAGGCTGGAAAAAGACATTTTCATACAGTTGGGACAGCAGGTGAAAGTTGAAGTGGGGCTGAGTATTAAATTATAATGTAGACATCAGGATTTCCTCATTTAGGGTTTATGTGCTGGTTCCTTGGGCAAAACACACTGAGCATTTTGTGCGAGGTGGCAAATGTGAGTACTTTTGGCCATTACTGAAACTTTTCTGTACATTTTAAACTACTGGTAATTAAATTACTTTTCTAGACAACCGTGTCAGCATCATGCCAGAAAATCAGACAAGACAGACATCAAATTTTGTTATAGAGGCCAAGACTTACCCAGACCAAGTTCAACCAAATTTGTGATACTTATTTCCCTTGTAGGAGTCCACATGGTATTAAGAGGCACCGTGGGAAGAGTATATTAGTAGCTACCATGTCTTGGGTCCTGTGGATTACCTGGGGTGCAGTAGAAACTGTGAGATTTTAGTATTACAATTTTTCACATTACTTCAAAAAATATGTTAAAAAATAAATTCAGTGAAGTTGCAAAATATGGAATCAATATACACAAATCAGTTTTGTTTCTATACACTAATAATGAACACCAACAAGAAAAATTAAGAAAACAATCCCATTTTCAATTCCATCAAAAAGCACAAACTATTTAGGAATAAATTTAACCAAGGGCATGAAAGACCTATACTCAGAAAACTATAAAACACTGATAAAGAAATTGAAGACACAATAGAAAACAATATTCCATGCTCATGCATCAGAAAAATTACAATTATTAAAATGTTTATTCTATCCAAAGCCATCAACAAACAGTGCCAGGAAAACTAGACACCAGACCCCAAAGAACGACACTGGTCACCATCTACACTGCATATAAAACTAACTAAAAGTGCACAGTATTCCACATTAAACCCTTTCTCTCCTGAGTCCCCTGAAGAAGCACCCCACCCACCCAGCAGTCAGCTGCACAGGAAGATTCTCCACACTTGCTCGTTTTTTCCTCGTGTGGAGTCTCCTCACCAGTGGTTCCTGAGAAAACCCAGCTGCTGTCAGTGTGGACAATGCCTCATGGTCCAGAAGCCTAAGCCCTGACAGGAGACAAAGCTCCTGTCTGCTTGTCACAGAGCAAAGTCTGTGGGCAGGGTGCACCTGTGCCCCCAGGGTCAGACAGGTGGGTTCGGCGCCCCCTGTGGGACGTCAGAGAAGTGCCGGGAGTGCCGCACTCACAAACCCAGAGGCCTCATCCAGAAGGCAGTTCTGCTGTATATACTAAGTTTGGAAATCCAAACTGAAATGGAGCCAAGTATCTCACTGTATCTTCTCAAAAGATGGTTAAGGAGCAATTAATTACAAACCATATGTAATGAAATGAATTTAGACACAAACTTTACAACTTAAACCAAAATTCACTCAAAATTGCCCATAGACAAATTTAAATTACCAAACTATAAAAAATCCTAGAAAAAAAAGATAATCTACATGACTTTGGGTCTGGTGACCTTATTCAGAAAACCAGAAGACAAACCACAAACTGCAAGAAACTATTTCCAAAGCACATATCTGTTAAAGGATTTGTACTCAAATTATGCCAACGCCATTAAAATTTGGTAAAGATTGAAACACACACCTGGCCCAAGAAGATAAACAGGCAGTAAATAAGCATACAAGAATATACTCAAGATGCTGGTGGAATGCATGTACAACCAACTTTGGAAGACAGTTTGGCAATTTTTTCCAAATCTAAAAAGTCTCACCTTAGGATCCAAGAAGTGTACCTCTTGTATTTAGACAACTGCTTTAAAAAACTGTGTTCAAACCCAAACTAGCATCAAGTAATGTACAGCAGCTCTATTCATAATGGCTAAAAACTTAAAGATATCAGGATGTCCTTCTGTAGGTGAATTCATAAGCAAATTAGGGCACATACATGTCAAGGAGAGCCTAATACACCACCCCAAAATATGCCCATTTGACAAAAGGATTATTTTGGACTGATTAATAAGAAAGAGCAGACCCAGGAGAATCTTTCAAAGCCAAGTAGAAAATGCCCTTTTATGAGGTAAATTTACATTTATTAAGGATATCTCCATTTGTAAGGGTTTGTCCCTCTCTGGACCAGGAATTGAATGATGACTAAATATCAAGAAAAGCTTGTTGGGACTTCCCTGCTGGTCCAGTGGCTAAGGCTCCATGCTCCCAATGCAGGGGGCCAGGGTTCAACTCCTGGTCATGGAACTAGATCCTGCATGCTGCAACTAAGAGCCCACATGCCGCAACTAAAGATTCCACAGGCCGCAACTAAGACCTGGCACAGCCAAATAAATAAATGTTTTTTATAAAAAAAACCTTGTCAATGAAACAGGCCTGGATGTAAATCTGTGTAACAACCATACCCTTGTTTACTGTGCTTTGCCTAATAACCTCCTTTAAATGGCTTCTTCCGTTCCCTAACATCTTTCTTTTGTTCTCAGCAGAAGATAGCATTTAAGGTAACGGCTTGGGCCAATTCAGGGAGTGACTCAGTTTTCCTAGGTATCTTTCAAGTATACAGGAGGTATGCATGGTATATATTAAACTTCTGATTGTTTTCTCTAGTTCCTCTCTTTTTCATTACAAGGGAGATCTCAATAAAGAACATAGAAGGGTAGAGGGAAAATTATTTTTCCTCTAATATACATGCAATGCAATAGTATTCAGAGATATAAAGGAATGGACCATCAACCCGTGCAAAAAAAAATAGATACATCTAACTTACATTGCTAAGTGAAAGAATCCAGTCTGAAGTGCTACACACTGTATGGCCTCATTTATATGACATTCTAGAAAAGGCAAAACTGACATGGTAAACAATGTATAGAATATGTGGTTGAAATAGTCCATAAGATACTTTAGTGGTGAATACCTGTCACTATGCATTTGTCTATACCCACAGATTTTTACAACCCAACAAGTAAATTACAATCTATTCAAACTTAGCTGCTTAGGATATGGGAGTGTCAAAGACTGGAATACAGAATGTAACAAAGAATCTGATTCAGAAATGTATGAAAAAACTCACTGTTGGTAGTGGGACAAATGGGTTGACCTAAGTTAACTTTGGAAATGTACAGAATCTGTAGGCCAAAGACAAAATGTGTCATACATACACAGTGGACTCTATGTTCTTTCCATGAGAGGTAGTAGCTAACGGTACCGAAACTACTATATCAGTAATCGAATGGAACAAGCACTGAATTTAATAAATGACAAATGGTGGAAGCCAGGTTTCTTACCACTGGAGTGGGATGTTACAGTCAAACAAAGGGAGAAGGTTACAATATCCATGTCATAACAGATCCGGTTGGAGATATCAGTATAAACT